>NC_064920.1:118239995-118543026 GCF_023897955.1 Schistocerca gregaria
AAACTGGCTTTTGATAGTCTCCGAGCAGAAATTGCCTCAGCGATGAAACAAAAATATAACAATGAGCATTGCCTTTCCATTGGATTTCGTCATCCTTGTCTTTCTGGGTTTGTTTAGTCACTGTAACCGGAGTCCGGTTTCCCTAAATTAACGCAATTTAATGGCATGCCACTGTTAAGTAAACTGTGATATTTTGTTCCCCAACCAGTCACAGCACTGCATCCTCCCAGATTGGCAGGAGCAATCACTCAACTTAATTTTTGGACCCACCTTGCAACTGGAAAAGGTTTTTGCCATTCTCGCACAGTTGCACCTTTTCCGTCGCCAGATGCGAGGATCCTATGTTAACTTTTACCGTTGAGTGTAGGTGACTGTAATGGGTGTGCATGTGCATGAACAGTGTGGTGTCATGTTTGTTTTTTATAAATATGAGATGTGGGAGAGAGTGTAACTTGGTGCCAGTACACAACCTACTCCTCTCAGATAGTACCAAAGGGGATGCCGAGCTTAACGTTCTAATCCGTGGCTGGATCAGCATCATCAGAGTTGGACGTTCTCACACCATGAAAAACTATGCCGAGGATTGGACTTTAAGCCACAACATTGGCGCAATCTCTAGCGATCTAGTGATGTACACCACTACCTCTCCTCCCTTTGCCAGCCAAATATTGGTAAATAAAATGCTTTCTTCCACTAACATTCGAAACTAGTATTTTCCGAGTCGAGCACCAGCAAACAGGCATGAGTTATCAACCATGGCTGCAGAGGAGAATCTAGGTTGCAGTACAGTTTTAGTCAAATGCTTTAGTTAAAATTCCAAAAGGAAGATATACTTTTATCCCTGTATAACTGGAAGGATCGTAAGTGCTATGTTTAGAAATAGTAGAGGACACTTATATGTCATATGAGTATATGCACCTCAAAAAGGAAAGGACAAAGGTCCTGAAACTTTTACTTAGAACTGTGAAAACAGGTAAATAAATTTAATAAAACGCCTGCAAAACATGAGGTTTAGGCTCAATAATTGATTATTTAATAGCGAGTAAAAAATAAGCTCTCAAGTTGGAGATACTCATGTATTTAGGGGTAATGATACAGACTCTCATTTACTTCAAAGATTGAAATGTGGGCAAAATGAGGGATACAAACAAATATGAAGAAAACGCAAAGCCAAAACTTAAAAGTTCATCTTCCATAGGAAGAAACGACAAGGACTTATATCAATAAAGCCTCATATGCAAACTAAAAATGGTCGATACTGAAGTCAATATTGAAGAAGAATGCAGAAGACTGAAAACATAAATGTTGAAAACAGCTAATGATGTACTAGTGAATGGCAAAGAAATCAAACCAAAGGAAGGGGCTGAAAATATGGAACACAGAAGAAAGCTAATTTATTGAAGAAAAAAGAAAATGGTTAAAACATTTATTTACGAACAAAAATGAGTGTTGTATGGGAAATACTGAACATAAACAAAAAAGAAATATAAAAAAAGATATGATGGTGAATAATAGGAAAGGTTCATTATTAATGTTAAACATGACATTAATGGGAGACTGAATATAGTGTTTAAACTTAATAAACATGAGAATGAAATGGTGAAAGATACTGCAAACTTTACTGTAATAAAAAAAGGGTCAGTAGATACTACATTACAGAAATTTATGTTATAATGTAATGAAGAAAGTTATGTTACTAAAGCTGATAATAGCACTGTAGATTAAATATATGTAAATAATTAAAATCTCTCCATAATGCAACAAATAGTAGAAAAGCTACTGGATTAAGTTTCATTAATGCTGATTTAATGAAATATTGTGGAATCATTCTAGAACTTGTTTATCCCATTTTTGAACATGTACCGGGTGGACTGTTCCATATTTGAAGAATGGAACACATTTGAAATTAATATTACATTTCAAAAAGTCAATAGAAAAGACACAGGAAATTATAGATGAATAAGTTTACTATAAGTAGGATATAAAATTTATGTGAAAATTCTTTATCAAGGAATGATAAGTATTGCAGACGCAATAATTTCAGAACAGTCAGGCTTCAGAAAGAGATGTTTGTGTAATGGTAACATATTTATAAGCCGAAGCATTGAAGAAATCGGAATTTGGCTTACAAAATTTACGTAGCATTTATTGATTTCGATATAGCCATGCATGAGGTAGAGAACCTCTTCTGTGGAAACTTTAAAATTAAACATTTTCATAAAGACTTTATTAACTATATCAAGAGCCTATATGTTAGTATGAAAATATGTTCGAGTTCAAGAACGTTAGATGAAATTTTAATAAATATAAAGTGTTTGATAAGGTGTAGCCTATTAGAGTTTTTTTTAATTTATGTATTAATTACCCAGTTATGAAGTGGAACTGTAAAATATGGTTAGCGATTAGGGATTAAAGCAGACTCTAACATACCATTATATACGCTACTATATACTGATGGCCAGATAATTATATAGCAAACAGAAGATAATTCAGAAACACCAATACATAGATTCAGCCAAAATGTAACAAGCTGCAATTTAACTATATCTGCCGATAAGAAGAGGACAATGGCTTCTAAAGATCTGATTGAGAATAATATTAAATGAGGAAATTTTAGAACAATTGTCACACTTCAATTACTTATGACATGATATTAGGCTAACTGTGTCAAAGACATTGAGGAGGTTAATAAATGTCAAGCAGTCTGAGGAGGTATTGGAAGAACTTTGAGAAGAAAAACAAGAAAGAAAACAAAGATGACTTTCTATAAAGTTATGGCTTTACCTGCTCTTGGATATCATCTTGAATCATGGGCAATAACAAATAAAGAAAAATTATGTATACAGGCAGCAGACATGAAGTTCATGAGACATGTATTGAAAAAGATAAAGTAAGAAAAGAAACAATGAAATCAAATTTAAAAATCTTTTAAGTTAGCAACAAAATAGAAGACAATAATATGAAATACAAGGGTCACATTGACAGTATTATAGAAAATAGGTTACCAAAAAATAATTAATTGTGAGCCAACTGGAAAGAGAACAGGTAGACATTTTAAGAGGTTGGATGATAGAGACTGAAGCAGGTGACAGTAACACCCAACCTTGGGAAGAAGGTGTTGGTAGAATATTGTAAAACATATTGCCAAAAAAATAACTAATTATTAGATGACTGGAAAGAGAAAATTAAAGATATTTTAGGAGATGGATGGATGATAGAGATTGGAACAGGAAACTGTAGCACCTAACCCTTGCAAGGAGGTGATGATGATGTTTTATTAGAGTGAAAACAAAAGTCTATAAAAATTACACAGTGAACTATTGTTGGAATATTCATAGCAGAACACAGAGTACGAAATGTACAAATAGAATATTAAATTTACCTGCATGGGTACTAGTTTTGTAAATAGTACTTAATGATAGAAAGTAATCATGGTAATTCAGAAAAATTGAACGATTTGACAGAAAATGATTATCTGAATTTTTATAGCCAAATGAACAATGAGAAATGGAAAAATAGGGTTTGATATTGAAGAATGAGAGGTCTAGTTTGGCAAAACAATATTTAATTGCTTGGAAGTTATCAAGACAATAAAGGAAAACTTAATTAGTGGCCTGCAGAAAAAGATTTTGTCCAAATTTTTATAGCCAAATGAAGATAGGGAACTCTGAAATGGAACATCAAACTTTATAGAATGAGGTTTAAATATTTAAAAAAAATGTTTATTGATTGTAAGTGATCATGTTAACTAACGACTCTTCATTAGTGATTTAAGGGAAAACTGAAATATATCGCAAGCTGCTGTTAGCTGTGTCTTTGAAAAGCCAATAAGTTTAACTCTTCTAGACAGAGATATTTTTTCTATATGAAGTTCTGTTGGTGTAGAAGTTGTGGAATTCTTTCTTTCATGTTGAAAAACTAAAATTAATATCAAATTACAGCACAAATCGAAACTTCTCTTCTTTCTATTGCTCTAAATACTGTCAATCTGTATTTAAATGTATTACATTTAATGCTTTCTGAACACTACATGAAAATAAATGAACAAAAACATTTGATAAAGGATATATCAAACATTTTGTGAAATGATTTGTATGAACACGCGAAATAAACTGGATTGGAGAAACGTTGGACATACCTCACTTGCTGTACACTATTTAGAGCGTCATCCAAAGGCGTATCAAATGTTTCTAGAATCTATCTTAATTTTTACTTTTAGCCCAATTATTTCGTAAAACATTTGAACTATTTTTTTCACCTATTTATCTGAAGTTGTAGCTTGATAAAGGTAACTTAAAGAATTTGTATTGCGTTACCTGGACGCCAGATTCCTGTTTTTACTTCATGCAAAGACTATTGGTGTCACTGATGAGCATTTTGAGAACACCAACGCCAATTTCACGAATATCTACTAACTCAATCACGCTTCTTCGAAAGAAAGAAGCATGTCAGAACCGGTCCCTCCATCATGCAGGGCATCTTTTCAAGTCTGCTCAGAAAATCCGACACGTCACGTAGCACTCCAACCGGTAAATTGCCCAAAGCGTCACACGAAATTCCAAGACCACTTGGGAGCTACTGATTACTGCAGAACGCTAGTGACAGCGCATATGGACAACGAAAGTAATTTATTTATTTATTTATTTATTTATGCATTTATTTTACCTGGCAAGATTAGGGCCTTCAGGCCCTCTCTTACACCTAACCAGGCATACTCAGATTGAACGAGTTACAGTTACTAAATAACATTAAGAACATTTAACGTATTATGCAGTATTGATGTCAAACGAAAAAAAAATTGAGATTATAACAGTAGTACAATGATAGTTATAACAATAAAAATAATTATAACAATCAACGATAATAATGATAATAATAATGATAATAGTAATAATAATAATAATAATAATAGTGACTAAGTATATGAAAGTAAACATACATTTCTTTTGTGAATGTCAGTTAGTTGGGAATTTTCTCGTTATATTCTTGCAGCTTGTGAGTTATTCTCATCGAGCAGAGAGATAAGACGATAGAATGGGGTGAAAGAGATATATAAGAGGTAGATAGGTTTGAGGAAGAGAAAAAGAATGGTAAAATTCGAAGCTGTGATGGAGAGAAGAAAGAAAGAGATGTTAGGGGCACAACAATGGTGGCTATACCGTCCCTAATATGTAAGTTTTGAGTTCCCTCTTGAATGTTGAGTAGTTCTGGATAAGACGCAGATCACAGGGGAGTGCGTTCCATAGTCGTATGGCTGAGATGGAGAATGACACGGAGAAAGATTTTGTGTTATGTAAAGGTACAGCCAAGATGATAGACGTATCCGATCTGGTATTGCGATTGTGGAATGATGATAGATGTTTAATGTGAGAAGATAAGTATTGAGGGCACCAGTGGCTAAGAAATCGATGAAGTAAGCACATCGTGTGGAGATCGCGTGCCTTATGTGGGCGTATCCAACCTAGCTGGGAGTATGAAGGACTGATATGATCATACAACCGAATATTGCACACGTATCTGACGCAAGCATTCATCACTAGCTCGAGGCATCTAGAATTTTCACTATTCGTGCCGTGTTGAACTACATCGCAGTAGTAAAGATTAGGCAAGACTAGTGTTTGGACTAATTTTTGTTTAACATGGGTTGGAAATATTTTTCTAAATTTTTGAATTGCATGTAGGGAGGAGAGCGATTTCCGGCAAGCTGTGACTGTTTGTTCTTCCCAGTTTAGGTGTTCATCCAAGATTATTCCAAGGTCTTTTACTGTTTTTTGGTATGGTAGTTGGGTACCATTGAGGAGTATTTTAGGGACCGTTTCGCGAAAGTACCGGCTGATTAACTTTGGATGAGATATAAGTGTGACCTGGGATTTCTTGGGGTTTAGTTTCAGACCTAGGTTCTGTGCCCATCGAGAAACAGAGCAAAGATCTGCGTTCATACTCGCTACTGCGCCAGCAATGTTTTTGGGGCTTGCACTTATGTACAGTTGGATGTCGTCAGCATATAGATGGTAGCTGCAGGAGTGAATCACTGAAGAAATATCATTAATATACAGTGAGAAGAGTAGTGGACCAAGGACGGAGCCTTGGGGAACTCCAGAGCGCACGCTTTTCCATGATGACTTTTCCGACCCACAAATGACTTGTTGACTTCTGTTTTTGAGGTAGCTGTCGAACCAGTGTATTGCGCTGTTTGAGAAATTCAGCTGTTTCATTTTAATTAGTAATATATCGAAGTCAACTGTGTCAAAAGCCTTGCTAAAGTCAAGCAGTGTTAGGATAGTAGCTTCACGTCTGTCCATAGCATGTTTAATGTCATCAGTTACTTTGATTAATGCAGTTGCTGTACTATGGTGCTTTCGAAAGCCTGACTGATATTCGTCATGGATGTTATGAGTTTTGAGGTAATCCGTCAGCTGTTCATGGACGATGTATTCTAGGGCTTTAGATATTGCAGGTAGTATGCTGATCGGCCTGTAGTCACCTGGCGACTTAGGGTTGTCAGTCTTGGGTATAGGCTGGATTAAACTTTGCTTCCACTCAGTAGGATATATACTACTGACAAGAGACAGGTTGAAGATGTCTGTGATAATTGGAATAATAGTGGCTACGACGTTTTTAATCATGCCAATGCTCACTCCATCATTTCCTACTGCCTCGGAAGAGATTCTCATAATTGCCTTGTGTACTGTGCCGGTAGTGACATGTTTTAGGAAAAACTTGTCTCTCAAGAGATTGATATCTTGGGGCTGGTAATTTGTCGCTGCGTGGCAGATTACAGCTGTTGAGAAGAAATCGTTTAATTCTTCTGCAGACGCTTGATAAACAGCGTCATATCTTCGCTTCCCTATACCGAAACTGCGCAGCTTTTTCCACAGTGCAGCAGGTTTTGATATGCCGCATACGACAGAGCGGGCATGTCTGATTTTGGCATTTCTCACGCTTTGCTTCGTTCTGTTTCGGAGTTTCCTATAAGCTTCGTACGCCTCGGGAGTTGGGTTACGCTTGAAGGCCCTGTGTGCAGCATCACGTTTATTCATTAACTGGCGTAATGCAGTGGCGAGCCATGGAGCAGGAGCTCTCTTTACCTTGACAGTGCGTTGAGGAGCATGTTTATCATACAGTGCAATAATTTTGCTACATAATTGCCGAATTTTTCCGTCTAAAGTCGGTTCATTGCTTATATCATGCCAAGGGATGTCTGAGCAATCCTTTTGAAGAGCGTCATGGTTAACATTTTTTAAGTTTCTGTAGGTTACCAGGTGAGATTTTTCTTTGGTAGTATGCACTGAGTAATTTAAGAATATCACGTCATGAGCAGAGAGTCCCGGAGCGGATTATTTTATCTGGTCGCTTTGTTGCTATTATATCTATGAGTGTGTGGCTGTGTGACGTGTGGTGAGTTGGGTCCAGCGGTGTTAAACTCATATCATTGGAGTGGAACAGTCGCCTTAGTTTTTCGGCAGAGGGAGATTTTAACTGTAAGTCGATGTTTGTGTCGCCCATAATGATTATGTGTTCATACTGTGTCACGAGTGAGGACAGGGCAGACTGAAAGGAGGACATGGCACCGACGTTTGGAGGTTTATAGATTACTCCAATTAGCAGTTTCTGATTTGATGTATTTATTTCGAAAAACAAGAACTCTGCTTCTCCTTCGCCCTTTCCATCCGATGTGCATAGTACAGTAGGTGTCAGATCAGAGCGAACATAGGCACCCACACCACCTCCGCGTCGTGTTTCACGATCTGCCCTTAGGAGAGAGTAACCAGCGATTCGGATAGCGTCGGAAGAAATGTTTGGTTTCAACCAAGTTTCAGAGACGAGGATAATGTGGAACAGCGATTGGCAGAACAGGTCACAGAACTCGTCGAAGTGAGCCGTTAGCGACTGCGCGTTCGCGTGGGCCACAAAGAGCCCGCCGCCGGAACCGGTCCGTCCCATTGTGGCCGCCTGTAGGACCGAGCGCGCTCCGTTTACCTGCTGGCCGGAAGAGGGACAAAAGCTGGATTTCGCGGGGGAAGACATGTTTACAGGTGTCCAAGGTCGTGACTGACTCAAGCGTCTGTGAACTAAACGTGAAAAACACGCTGGAAGTATCGGAGAAGGGAGCGAAAAGAAAGATGGAAAGTGGCAGTAGTGGTTACGAAAAAGATAATAGTAGTAGTAGTGGTAGTGGCGAAGATGAAAATAACAGATATAGAAAGGCGGTTGTAAGCAGATTCCTGTTAATGGAGAATGTTAATTCCCATTTAACTGACAATATGAGTATACATGAGCACTTATGATAGACAAATAAAGAAACAATATTTATGTGAAATAATTGACTGATTTTAAATAGAGTACTTATGGTACTTATAGAAATAACGGAGCTATATTTAAGCTAAAACATGAAAAGAAAGAATAAAAATTAACTTATATTAGACAGATTACAATATGAGACTTTGTGTCTCGCGAGATTTCGCTCAGTCTTTCAGTTCGAACATGTTCGTCACCGTTTTCCTCCCTCCTTCATCTTCGACTGATCTGTGCCCAAACTCTAGGGTTCCTCATTGGTGCGTACTGTAGTTCACTTTCTTGGAATGAATGAAGTCACACGCCACTTTTGTGTGGTCTTCGAATGCCGGTCATTAAAACTTTTCAAGATATTCATTTTTCACGTGTTCTTGTAATGTAACACATGGTTTTCCTCCAGAGCATGCCCTGTGGAGTGATGGACACGTGGTTCACCGCACAATGCCGGAAACAAAGAATGAGCCCACAGAGAGTAACGGATATGAATTCAGGTGACAGATTCGAGACCTTTTGACGAAGAACAAACAGCTGTTCAATCTGTAACTTGCATATCAACTTTATTTCGAAGTACCTAAAGATTCAACCTCGAATTAAGGCACTCAAATAATTATAGAAATGAAAGAAACCTTTTAATAATAATTCCCTACGTACGAGGAATTGATATCTATGAATAGATCTCGGCTGCCGTTATTTTGAGTGAGAGTGTTCAAAAACTGGGGGGCTTTTAAAAAGATTCAAGTATACACAGAGTATCTTCTTCGTCTTGAGACATGTACTAACACAGAACATCACGCCGTCCCAACGGCCACGGCTACACCAGGCTAGAAAGTTTCTGAGGCAAGCGGAAGTGGCCAGATCTATGGCACAGCAGGCGATCGCTAACCGGTTGACCTCCCAGCAAGTTGGACCCGGAACTACTTTCTTCAGCCGGAGACTCGCTAGTGTGAGGAACCGACCAGCCGACAAAAAGCCTTGAGCATCACCGCATCTGCCCATTCTGGAACGTCTTCGTGGAAAGCCCACCAGCTGCCATCTCGCCCACAAAGCCCTGTTGTCCACAGGTACGCTTCGCCATGACGGTAGAGCTTAACGGTTCTTGACTTTTGCCACAATCTAATAATGATGGTCGCATTCGATCGCCGTTTCAGTCGTTTGGCTCTCGCGATTATTTCGTGATACTACGGGAGAGCAGTAGCGCCAACCATGCTGTAGGATTCACCGAATTCTGCCCCCCCCCCCCCTCTTGTTGCCGAAATCTAGTTCTCACGTTTCAGTATTCTCTCCCTGAGGTGCTATCAATTAAATTTGTGTAGCTATTTCTATATGTCGTTCTGTCAAGGTATCTGTATCAGTGGAGGCTGCCCTCCATTAAGGGTACGTTATATTGTACAAATTTCAGAATATATTTCGTTGTGTTTGTTTCTAGATATTTTATTTGTGTTACGATTGATTTAAGAAAACTGTGCTATTAGCAATAATACGAGCAATCTCACTGCGAGAGAAAAAAACGAAAGTACGTCCCTGGTCAGATATTAATTGTACCACACTTATATTATAAATGGCTACCTGTTTGTGCAATGAATAAATGCAGTGCTGTTGCTATCTCCAAACTACTGCGGCTGCTGCTGCTATGCTAGTTAAAAAAAAATTCCATACTACTAGCAACGCGATGTGCGATGCGTGCTTTAAACTACAGAGTCATAGAAAAAACTTCTGTGCTAATAAATCTCATTATTGCAGTGATCATTCTCAATTAAAGTTCTGCTACTGAGAAACTCGGAAAATCAAAATCATATATGTGGAATTTGAAACAAAGAGATTAAAGCTGATTGATGGAAAAACAATAAAGTACCTGTATTAACCAAACTTTATGTCACCGAGTTAAAATATTTCAACACTTGAAATATTAAAAATTCACTTTACATTAATAGTCGAAAAACTGAAGAAATTCTCTTTACGTTCTTACAAACACAGTTTACTTCAGAGACGAAAGTATGAGAGTTTTCACTCTTTCAAAAAACAAGTGATACCTTCACTGCAAGTTTGGATGGATGTTGCACAGAGAAATACACATAAGTAAAGACGCTGAGTTATTCTGTAGATGTCGTCTTAATCTGTGTAATATCTGGTAGTACCATGCTGTAATCATTGATACGTTAGCGATTTCAGTCGATCCTGTTTGTCTCTTTCTCAGACAACAAGTGCTTTCTGGAGTTCCTAAACTGTAATGTGAGACCAGACGCTGTTAACTTTTTCACCTAGATATCTGATCATAAGGTCTCTTTAAAATCTTCCATATAGCTAGCAGACCGAAATGTCACTTGCGTGACTTTCCCAGATACATTGTTGTAATATGTTTTTGTCAAGCAGTGGTTATGTGTGTAATTAACTGAACTCTTAAATGAATAGCTGAAGTGTTATTAGTCACTGTCGCTGAATTGTGAGGTAGATGATGGTGACCGGATTTTCACATAAAAAATTGTAAGGGTACCAGATCAATGCAGAATTGTGTAGCACAGTTATGCTTGCACGTCACGGTGATGACTTAATGGAGCACGAAACTCACGAATGTGACAGTACACTACTTTTATGCTCACAGTACCTAATGGAAAAATGTCTTAGTGTACATTAATATGCGGCTCGTCCTTCCTCCGCCTTTATGACGGCTTGAATTCTGAGGACACATTCGTTATGGAATCTCAATGTCTGTGGGGGCAGAGCAACCAATTTCCTCAAGAGCCGAAAGCACCCAAGAGGCTGATGTTTGACGCTATGGCCTCGAGCGTTCTAGCCCAAAAGTGTTGCACTGCCTTCATTTCGGCTGTCTGCGAAAGCCAGTCGATTTCAGCAATGTTGCTATCCATAGATCATTGTCTCACATGTGCTCCTTTATGACACGCTGATAGAATCAGTCATTCATCCCATCTGTACCCCTATAGTAGGCAGTATACAACGCTGTCAAATGTTTTCATATTCTTCCGTATTTAGCGCTTTCTGAAGCAACAGAAGGGGACGACACATAACCCACGGAAAACTTCACTGTACTGCACCACCACCTCATACGTACTTCACTGGTGGCACTCCACATGACGGATCCAGCGTCCGGCCATCCTGATTTAGGTTTCCCGTGATTTCATTAAATCGCTTCAGGCAAATGCTGGGATGGATGCTTTCACAGGGCACAGCCGACTTCTTTCCCCATCCTTCTCTAGTCCGATGAGACCGATGACCTCGCTATTTGGTCTCTTCCCCCAAATCAACTCAACCTCCACATGACGGCAGGTAACATTCTCCAGACTTGCGACAAACACAAACAGTTCCATCAAATTGTCACAGTGTACGGCGTGAGTCATCAGTCAAAGTCACTCACTGCAGCTCGAGCATTCTTAATATCTGGATTACTGGTAGCTCCTTGGATCTCACAGGGGATACCTTTCAATGATTCTATGCGATTTTTGCAACAACCGTCTATAGTGCTTGACGTTCCCTGTCCGTCAGTAAGCGAAACTTGGTTTACCCGTGGTTGTTCCTTCGCTTTCCATCTCTCACTCACATCACCAACAGTCAACAAGAACCACTTTAGAATGATTTAAATGTCCCTGTTACTTAAGTGACAGCCGATGACTGTTGCATGTTTCGAAGCCACTAAGCTCTCCTGACCCACCCATTCTGCTGTTACAGTTTCTCTGCTGACAACACAATACTCCTTGCCTGCTTTTGTACTGGTGAGTCCACCTCCTGCGACGTCTAGTTGTTAATACCGCATTATGTAGAGGTATTATGAGTAGATTTATTAAGTGGAACTGAACCTCCTATTTTTTCTTGTACTATCACAGCAACTCATTGGTGATTTTACGGTGATGAAGAACACAAGGCGTGACATTATACGGTACATGTACGTCAAAATCGTCATTTTTGCAGAATCGTTCTTTTGACATAAGAGAGACTTTTACATCTAAATAGTTACTCTACAAATCACATTTGAGTGACTAGCAAGCGCATCATCGAATCACCTTCACAATAATTCTCTATTATCCCAATCTCGGACAGAGCTTGGAAAAAAATGAACACCTATACTCTTCCGTGCGAGCTCTGATCTCCCTTATTTTATTATGATGATCGTTTCTCCCTAGATAGGTCGGCGTCAACAAAATATTTTCGCTTTCGGAGGAAGAAGTTGGCGATTGAAACTTCTTGAGAAGGTTCCGCGGCAACGAAAATGCCTTTGTTTTAATAACGTCCACCCCAAAACCTGTATCATTTCAGTGATAATCTATCACATATGTCGCGATAATACAAAACGTGCTGCCCTTCTTTGAACTTTCTCGAAGCATTCCGTCAATCCTACCTGGTAAGGATACCACATTGCACAGCAGTACTCTAAAAGAGGACGGACAATCGTGCAGTAGGCAATCTCTTTAGTAGCTCTGGTGCATCTTCTAAATGTTCTGTTAATAAAACGCAGACTTTGGTTTGCGTTCCCCCACAACATATTCTATGTGTTCTTTCTAATTTAATTTGTTCGTAGTTGTATTTCCTGTCTATATACTTAAATTTACTGCCTTTACGTTAGACTGATTTAGTGTATAACTGAAGTTTAACCGTTTCCTCTTAGCACTCATGTGGATGACTTCACACTTTTCGTTATTTAGGATCAATTGCCAATTCTCGCACCATACAGATATATTTCCTAAATTGTTTTATAATTTTTTTATCTTATGAAAACTTTACTAGACGACAAACGGCAGCATCATTTGCAACCAACCTAGGACAGCTGCTCACATTACCTCCTAAATTATTTGTACAGAGAAGCAAAGGGCCATTAACCCTACCTTCGGGAACAATAGAATTCACTACTCTTTTACTCGATGACTTTCCGTCAACTACTACGAACTGTGACCTATCTGACAGGAAATCACGAACCTAGTCACATAACTGAGGCGAAATTACATAAGCACATAATTTCACTACCTGTTGCTCGAGTGGTACTGTATCAAAAGCCGTTTGGAAATCTAGAAGTGTAGAATCAATTTAAAATCCCGTGTCAACAGCACTCAACACTTCGTAGCAGATGTAAACATAAATGAAATGATGTTGGTGCCGAAAGACCTGTCCTACACGCACTGTGAGGTGGCTCGCCGATAATTTAGGTAGATGTAAATGTAGATATAAGTGCAGAAAGAGCTCGAATGACATCAAGCAAAGAGAACTACATAGACCCTAATAAAAGAGGTGCTCAGTAACGGCTGTACCTGCTGGCTTGCATCCTCATAGGGAACCATTTCGTACACTCGAGACGAGAGCAGTGAGTGTGCAGGAGAAGTAAATGCAACAGGGACAGCTTGAGTAGAGCAACAGGGTTGGGAGAGCGGAAGGGACCTGGAGGCGCCGTGAGTCAGCAGCAAAAAGGCGTCCACGGCGCTAATACAGCACGAAGCGGCTCTCAGCGCTCTCGCAGACGCTGTGTTCCTTAATGAAGCCCCTGAGTGGTGTTCGTTAGCCCCTAATGAAATTGAGCAGCCCGTTATTCTTTAACTGGCCGCTGGGCGTTCTTTGACGGCACTTCTTTGTGGAGGCGCGTCCGCTTAGCGAGACCGGGAGCGCGCTTTCTCCGCGGACACTGCGAGTCTTCTGTTCTCCCTCTTCTTAAAAAATTAAACCGCGCCACCGGACAATTTTGTTAACCTACTTCTGCAGCTGTCGGTGTACTTATGTGAGGGTCTTTCCTTCGTAGCAAATGGATATTAAAATTTTTGTAGACAATGAACGTAATGAAATTGTTTGGCAAGCCAGACTGTTTTCTGAGAATCACCCACGAGAAGATGTTGAGGGAATTAGTTTAGGAGATGAGACGCTGAACGTAGCAGAGCAGACTTGCCTCTTGGCAAGATAATCTACAGACGACGGCCGAACTGGACACGATATAAAATGTAAACTGCCAATAGCAAGAAAAGCTCTTCTGGAGAAGAGAAATTTGGAGGCGATATAACATATAGACGCAACAGCAAGTCATGATTCGTCTACCGTATAGAATCGCAGGTGGAGTTGAAGAGAAGAGGCATACACAGTGGGAAGAGGTCTGATAGCATCATAAGACTTAAGAAACGAGAATACGGTAAACAAATTTTGAGGCAAATCGAGGATTCAAGGAATGCATTCCGCACCTTCTTCCGGCGGACAAGGTTTGCGAGAGGTATTTATAGACCGCAAACTTTATTCCTAACGTTGATGAGGAAAGAGGGGTTCCTTCAGTGGAGCAAACAGATGCCTTTGGGAGATATTTTGACAAATTACTAAACCATGAGGATCAGGCAGAAACAAAAGAACTGGAGAGTTTGGAAGGGACAGAAGAATAAGTTACTGAGCCAACATCGGATGAGATAAAAACCATCCTGGAGACCCTTAAAACAATAAGCTTCCAGGCGGTAATGATATCAATGTGGAGTTGTTTCGGTATGGGAGGGACGAGGTAATAGAAGGTCTCAGCTAATGGCCGAAATATGTTCAGCAGAGGAGATACACGCGGATTAGAAGGGCATCGTGTGCACGAGATTTTAAAAAAGGCGATGTCACAAAAGTGCATAAATATCTGGGGATGTTGCTGCTGGAGATAGTGTGTAAAGTATATACCACTCTAATACTAAGTCGACTAACTATTGCTCGGAGGGTTTGTAGGGACACGAAAATGGCTCTGAGCACTATGGGACTTAAAATCTGACGTCATCAGTCCTCTAGAACTTAGAACTATTTAAACCTAACTAACCTAAGGACATATCCATGCCCGAGGCAGGATTCGAACCGGCGACCGTAGCGGTCGCGCGGTTCCAGACTAAAGCACCTAGAACCGCTCGGCCACAACGGCCGGCTGTATGGACACACCATTGTGGATTTACCCCTGAACGTTCAACCACCGACCATGACTACACACCGAGACAAATGATGGAGAAGTTTGATGAATTCGATAAAGACCTACACCTTATTTTCTTGACTTACGACAGCATTACTCGGACCGCCCTTTGAAAGATAATGTGGGAGTTCAGCATACCAGTGAAGTACATTGGGTTGGTTCCAGCTTAAATATAAAGGATCAAGCTGCTATGTACGCTCTGTAAATAAGATCTTGTCACCCATTGCAGTTAAGAATGGATTAAGAAAGGGCGATCATCTCTCACCTGTTCATCATAGCGCCGGAAAAGGAGAGACCAGAAGTTGGCCGTAACAGAGTGACAGAGATGGTTGGAAGTCATAGATCCTTGCATTTTCCGATGATTTGGTGATTGTGGGTGAAACTCTGAATGAGGTTACAGCAGCTGCCTCTCGATTTGTGCTAGAAGCGAGCAAACGAGGGTTACTGGTTAACTATGATGATGTTTGTTTTGTAGGTAGCTTAACTGCGCCGTCATCAGCGCCCATGCAAAGTCCCAATTTTTACACAGTCCAATTTTTCACATAGTTAAATCTAGCCACTGTCAGTAACGTTGATGATTATGATGAAATGATGAGGACAACACAAACGCCCAGTCCCCGGGCAGAGAAAATCCCCAAACCGGCCGGGATTCGGACCCGGGACCCCGTGATACAGAGACAGCAATGCTAGCCACTAGACCACGAGCTGCGGGCGGCCAACGATGAGAAAACAAAATATGTGACAGTCTCTCGCCGGCAAAATGAAATGAACGCCATCAGTACAGACGGTCTCGATTTGGAAAGAGTTGAAAAATTGAAGTATCTGGGGTCAATATTGTCGAATAAAAATGAGATACATAAAGAAATTTGACAAAGAATAAGCAGTGCGAATCGGGTGCACTACAGTTTAAATTTTCTATACACGTCACGTATCGAATCTGAAAAAAGCAAAACACAGCTATAAATGTCACTAGTGCGATCTGTTGTATTGCACAGTTGTGAGACATGAGCAACTACACACACAATGGAAGAGCGCATTCGTGCTTTTGAGAGGAAGATTTTAAGCAAAATTTATGGCCCGATATACAATACAGAAACTGCAAGGTGGGGAAGAAGATACGATGACGATCTGTATCGGCGGTTTAAAGAAGCTGATATTGGGAGAGTCATTAAGAGAAGAAGGCTACAGTGGGCAGGACATGTTCTACAAGGCAGAGGGCACTCTCCCTAACATGGTGTTGCTACACCAGCCAATTGGTAGAGATTCCTGTACTTAGCCAGATTTATAGTTTCTCCTTTAAGAATGGTCATCTTCCTCGACAATTAAAGTACTCAGTAGTAAAGCCGCTTTATGAAAAGGAAGGAAGGGATAATGTAGAGAATTTTAGATCTGTTTCTATACCATCAGTGTTTGCTAAAGCTATTGAAAATGCTATGTATGTAAGAATAACTGATCATTTTATTTCACATAATTTGCTATAAAATGTGCAATTCGGTTTTAGAAGTGGTTTAACAACTGAAAATACTGTATTATATTTTCTGTGGGGTACTGGATGGAATAAACAAAAGGTTTCGACCGCTTAGGCATCCTTTTTTATTTAAGTAAGGCTTTTGATTGTGTTGATAACAAAATATTGCTTCAGAAGTTGGACCATTATGGAATGTGAAGAGTAACTCACAATTGGTTCACCTCTAACAACAGAGATCAAAAGGTTATTATCCCCAGTGTTGCGAATGGTTATAATGTAGGGTGTGACGGGGGTATGGTTACATGGGGCATGCCCCATGTATCTTTGCTTGGGCTACTCATGTTCCTTATTTATATAAATCATATGCCCTTTAATATCACAAATGCCTTTACAAAATTTCTGTTTGTTGATGACAGTAGCTCGGTTGTGTGCAACGTTGGATCTGTTTCTTGCAGTTCACGGCAAAAGTTCATGGCTTATAGAAAATACACTAAATCACAATAAGACTCAGTGTTTGCAGTATCTAACACACGATTCAACAAAATCCGACGTTTTAATTTCACACAAGCGGCATATGATTAGCGAAACTGAACAGTTCAAATTTCCAGGTGCTAAGATAGATAATAAACTGTCCCGGAAATCCCACGTTCAGGATCTTGTTCAAAGACCTAATGCTGCCATTTTTTCTATTCAAACGGTATCTGAAGTAGGTGATAGTTCGACAAGAAAAGTAGTGCACTTTGCTTATTTTCATTTGCATATGACGAATGGCATTATATTTTGGGGTAACTATTCCCATTATCAAAGGATATTTTTGCCTCAGAAATGGGCGGTTCGGGCGATAAATGGTATAAGTTCGCGAATCTCTTCTCGACCCCTGTTCATTAGTCAGGGTATTGTGACACTGGCCTCTCTATGTATATATTCGTTACTGTCTTTTCTTGTCGACAACATCATCTTATTTAAAAGAATTAGCAATTTTCACTCAGTTAATATTAGGCAGAAATCCAATCTGTATTTGGATCGCACTTCCTTGACTCTTCTGCGGAAAGGTGTGCAGTATGCTGCTGCATTCATTTTCAATAAGCTTCCACAATCGAAACTGAAGGTCACCCCTTCTATTCTATCATGGAATTCCTTGAAAATTAACATATTCCTTTGTTATAATATTGACTGCATTAACATAAACTTACAGCTTTTTTTGGGTTCATGAATATTTTGTTTTGTCTGTTATTACTTCTATAATTTCACGCTCTGACACGTTCCATGACTTTGAAGATTTGCTCCTCAATTTGGTCCTACGGAATTAGACGTGTGAAATAAAAAATAAATAAATAAAGAGATGGCCCGCGAACGAGGTGGAGGGACAGGAACTTAGTGACCATGGATGAAGCAGATCCAAGAGCCAATACCGAAGACGCTGGAGACAGAAGTAAATGGGCAAACATACGTAATAAATTTCTATTATGTTACAACTATTTGTCATGATTCATGGACTTAAGGGCTTAATCTTTCATTATGTTACACGTATGTCTTGTATTTGTATAGTTTTACCTTCTGCCATAGGCCTAAATGGCCTATGTAAATGAAGCAGATCCAAGAGCCAATACCGAAGACGCTGGAGACAGAAGTAAATGGGCAAACATACGTAATAAATTTCTATGATGTTACAGCTATTTGACATGATTCATGGACTTAATATTGATGAATAGCAAGAAAAGCGTTTCTGAAGAAAGGAAATTTTTTGCCATCGAATACAAATTTAAATACTGTTATATGTTGACTATCAAGTCCTCAGAGCCGAATTAAGCAATTTTTTCTTAACACTTTTCAGCTGCGGGAAATTATCAGTCGACACTAACGCTGTATAGCTCTTAATGTCTCAAAGTCTGCGACAAGTGCTGTAGAGAAAGGCATAATAAGAATCTGTTTAAATAAAATAAAAAGTAATGAAATGATAATATACTTGTATATATTTCTAAAAAAAAAAAAAACTAACAGCTCCTCAACGTAAGTTTCAGTACGAACGCACAAACATCGCCCTATCTCCATCGGGAATCAGGATTTACGAGTAGGCCTCGTCCTACGTTAAGTGACAGAAGCGACCGACAGAGTGCGGCAGCTTCAGACGACAAAACACAGTCACAGATATAGTTTAGCTACAACCTGGTGACCTTTGAAAACAAACATGTTTCAATCTTGTCGCTGCAGCACGGGCGACTGTGAGAGCGACAATTACGAGTTTTCTCTGCAGTGCCTTGGAGCCGATGCGCAAGCTGCTATGAAGTACTTATCATCCGATTTTAAGAAGACTGTTCGGTGAAAAAAATTACATTGTTCAGCATCTTGCAGCTTGATATCTTCACTCGATGAAGGGCTGAATTTATTTTCATTGTTCTTCATAGTTACTGTGCTGCACGAAATTAAGTAAATGACTGCACAAAATTTGTAAGAGTTTGCGAAGGTGAAATCTCATTGGTTAGCCTTTGCTTGTATCTCATTTTAAGTTACATATTATTGCGTGTGGAATGTAGTCTATATATGGAAATTGTATTTAAAGTTGAAAGCGGAAGGATACGTCTTCTCGTTCTCGGTAGACTGGTTGTTACATCCGCGGACGGGTCGCTCGTGTAGCGTGAGAACCTTCTCGACCGTTGTAAAAGTCGTCGTATTTCATAAACGGTTCAAGATATAGATATGAGTTTTTTTTTCAAATGACAGCACGCAAGGGAACGCATTTTTTTTTTACCTGCGATTGACCTTCGACACGTTTTTGGGAAATGTTTGAGTGGAGCTAAGACAAGACTCCCCTATTAATCACACAATGCATCTTAGTACGATTTACATAGCTAAACAGTTACTTAGAAACAGGCAAAAAGGGTATCAAGGTGAAAAGCGTGAGGCCAAGCTTTGCAAGAAAATATTTAAGTGCTTAAAAGTAATCAGGGTAAATTAAGAGAAACTTAATTAGTGATTTCAAGAAAAATTTAACTATTTCACAAACAGCTCTGCAATGTAAATGAAGTGTCAGAAAGTTAAGGCCTAACTATCTTGCGCATAAAAAGATACATTGGTGTGACAGTTAAATGTTAAGAAGGCTTCCTTTGAATAAAGCTCTGCATTTAGGAATTTCGAGAACTGAAGACGCTAAGAGCGTCAGTAAGATCATCTTTCCTAAATAAAACTAGAGAATAAACAAATGAAATAAATCAGTCAAACATTTTGTGAGATGATATTTCCAAAAGAAATAAAATTGATGAGGGAAACGTCTGACGTACCTTTTAATGATGCTAGAAATCATGTACGAAAAAGCAGTTGCATCAAATGATTCTATAGTATGTTTTATATTTCACTCTTAGACAAATCATTTACAAAATATTTCCCTTCCTTTTCAAAAATTTTTGTATGCTTAAATTTATGCAGGCTATTTAGATTAAATGAAACGTTTGGCCTTAACATTGATTGCTAATGTTCACCTGCCAACAACCAAATGTCAGTAAAATTTCGTTGTTATTCATTTTGTTTTATTACTGGGGTATTTTTTCCTTCGTTACAACTACAAGAAAATGCATGTTTTCCTTAGCAGATGTCTTTCGCTTTATTGACGTAAAGCGTCATCAGTGGTCTGAGAGTAAAGATATTTAGAATTTGATTTGTTTTTAAGATCGAAAAACAGTTGATTAACAGTTTTTAGTTTTTACTTACGGTAACTTCTGCTTGCTTTTTCGCATATATCAGAAAATGTGGTCTGCTTGCACATAACCTGTTCCTTTCCTCATCAGACACGGATATTTGAATTAATTTTTCGCTGCTTTGCAGAACTATACATTTTCTTACGTTTTACACAGCACAGACCACTGGTGATGCTTCACTTCAATAACGCGAAACGCGTCTGGAGACAAAATCACGAATGTTGTGGCAGTTGTTACGACGGAACGAAAATACTCTCAGCTATTGTAAACCAGCTGCTTTCAATATACCCACACAAATGAGGAATTTGATGTGTTATTACGAATTTAATGCGTGTGATATACTGTGATAGGTGCGTATACACTTAAAGAGGAAGTACTCTTGCAAAACCTTAAAAATATATTTCGGTATGCAGTGTAAATAGTACATATAAAAATTAGTACGCGTAATTGGGGACAGGGTTGTAACCGAATCAGTTAAAATATAAGAAGTAGCCAGGGCCAATCCCTGGACCGAATCATAGACTCTGCCGTTACACCACCGAGACCTCTTACGCATCTGTACTAGCTAATAGTAGCCGAAGACGTCACCATTACACCACGGAGACTTTTTATGGAACTGTCGCCAACTGTGTGTGAATGCTCTGAGAAGCCAATCATTTGCGTATCACAGCATCTTCTTCCTGTCGGTGAAGTTTCTCGTCTGTAGCACGTCATCTTCGTGGTGTAGCAATGTACAATTACACATCATACGAGATGACAATGCCTCCCATCTCCACAATGCCTCACTAACTGACAACTCGCGACTGACGGTCCCTGACGTCTGCTTCGGCTCATCCGCCACAACAGGAAGTGCTCAACTGACAGATATACCTATCTTACTCAAAGATCACTCGTGTTTCGGTCTTAATCCGTGAAAGCATCCTCGTGCTCAAGTTGAATATATTTATAAAATATAAAGTTGTTAAGGCTTTCGTGGCCACTTGTTGACAAACTGCCTATTTGCTTCTGTCTCGGGTTCTTCAGCCGTATGATGATTTTACTGACGTTTCGCCAGCACAGGTGGCTGACATTGTCAAAGTTTCAACCTCCATTGCTGAACTGGAGCCGAGCTCGCGGCCGCAGACTATATACAGACACTTGAGCAGCCTCCACGCCTACATAAAATTTACCACGTATGTAGTAAAGGACAAAAACCTATCATTTATAGATGTGCTGGTCACAAGGGATGGCGAAATCCTGGGACAATGCGTGTACCGAAAACCGACACACACGGACCGATAACTGCACAAACTATCAAACCACCACGCGTGCCAGAAAAGAGGCATGATTCATGCGCTCGTAATGCGAGCAGGACGAATATGTGAGCCGCAGCACCTCGAACGCGAAATGCAACACCTGGAAAATGTTCTGAGGAGCAATGGGTACTCTACAAATTATATCAGAAGTGTAACAGAGCCAGGCACTCGGCGAAGTAAGAAATCAGAGAAAGAAATCTCGGGTGCGGCCTTTCTGCCATACAATCCCAGAGTGACGCACAGAATCGGGAGTATTTTGCACAAACGCGGTGTAAAGACAATTTTAAAACCGACAAGGAACATCAGAGAATGTCGTAGATCGGCAAAGCATAAAAGGGACCCACTTGCAATGTCGGGAATAAACCGCTTACCATGCAGACGCACAGAAGTTTCTGTCGGAATGACTGGATGATTAATCAACACCAGAATCAAAGAATATAAGCGACATTGCAGATTGGGGCAGTTTGAGAAATCGGCCGGGGTAGAGCACACACTGAATGAGACCGACCATGTAATAAAATTCACCGACACGGAAGTTCTGGCTGTAGAGAAACACTATCACACCCGTAGAAATACACAAACACGGGAATACCTTCAACAAGAAAGAGGAAAGACTTAAGGTAAATGGATCCTCGCTTCCAGTACTGCAGCGAACAACCGTCGCACGTAGCAAGAGGAGAACCACACCGGAAACGACCGCGCGATGCCCTCGGACGTTGGCGCGCCAGGTACATATAGTCATCGGACTAACGTCGGCTGAAGAACCCGAGACACAAGCAAATTGGTAGTTTATTTATAAAATATTTCGGGTTATGTAATTTAATTACATTTCATTGAGAAACTAAAAATAGCTAAAGCAAGAATGGCATAGGTAATTTGTCCTTCAGGTCAATATAATTATTTCTTGTCATTGTGACCTAAAGCACCACTTCAGCGTTTCCATTGGTTGTTCGTACATTGAAGCCTCTGTTCACCGACTATTCAATACATGTTATTTTGTAATCACGCTTCGAAATATCAGCGGTCTTCAAATAATACTTAATAAAAATTAAAAAGCAGCTTTGATTGCATATAAACGCGTATTTATGTCGACATTGACGCCTCGCACTGGGGTTCTTGCTCCATGTCGCTTTCTCCACCTGCCACCTTTGGCATATGGTCTAAATGATGATCTAAAGCAGAGAGAAACCGGTCACCACTTTTAAATAAGTGTTTGTATGGGATCAAAACAAATTCTTATTACATATCCAATCCAAGTGTTAACTCGCTCCTTGTACCTGAACTTTAACTTGTGTCTGTGCGTGATTGTGTATTGCTGTTGAAGACGTTCCTGGCTTTGTTCACTGTTACTAATTCGAGTTCAAGTTGTTTGCAATGTAACGCTTTCCACGTACTGTGTTTTCCACCCTCGACGTAGAGTCGACCTTGATTTCCACACGCTGGCGCATTCACATCACGTATCACCCTTAATTTGTGACAGGCTATGACACAAAACCTCTACAGCTGAAGCCCACTCAAATGGCGGAGCAAGTGACATCAGTGTTGGAAATCTCGACAGTGAGAAAGAACATGTGTTTTCGCAGCCAGTTTACCACGATGAATGGTAGCTGCAAATGCCAGTACAACTCAGATAGAAGAAATCTGTGGAAACATAACAAATTGCGGTTTACAAAAGAAGGGAAGATGCACTTCCCTTCCAGCGACGTTATTTGTGATTATTCCTGCGATTATTACCACCCATGCAGGAAATCGTCAAACTACTATGCCACAGTATCACCAAGATTTTATGCCAAATCTGCTGCAGGAAATCAAGGAAAAGAGGAGACCAGTACGATAATTCATCAACTGCATACACGCCCGGACAGGTTTTTCTCCGCACCTTCGCTGCGAAATCTTATCATCACACCTGGCCATCAGCAGATACTTCCTCGTACGAAAAATGCAGGACCCACTGTGCGGACAACAAGTCACCAATGATTATGAAACGAATGAGGCAGTGGAAATATTTGTTTCGGACCTAGACTGAGGAATAAGGTAATCAGGAGTGTCGCTGGGAAAAATGTATCAACTTCCAGAGAATTTATGCCGAAAAGGACTAATAAATGTGCAAAAGATATACATTTCTTTTTCCTGCCTAGCTGTATGAAAACGAACGCCGCCCATAGAAGGGAGACGGTGCACCTAAAAACCTCACAAACACAGAACTCGCCATTTCTAAGGGGGCTCACTAATGTCGTGGACACAGCAGAAGAAGATATAATCCATCTCCCTAACTATAAGTTTCTGATTTTGTAAAATGATGTCTCATCAAATTTCGCGGGAGTCACATAACAGCGACACTTTAAATACGCTTGGTAACGTTAGTTACACTACTGGCCATTAAAATTGCTACACCAAGAAGAAATGCAGATGATGAACGGGTATTCATTGGGCAAATATATTATACTAGAACTGACATGTCATTACATTTTCACGCAATTTGGGTGCATAGATCCTGAGAAATCAGTACCCAGAACAACCACCTCTGGCCGTAATAACGGCCTTGATACGCCTGGGCATTGAGTCAAACAGAGCTTGGATGGCGTGTACGCTGCCCATGCAGCTTCAACACGATACCACAGTTCATCAAAAGTAGTGATTGGCGTATTGCGACGAGCCAGTTGCTCGGCCATCACTGACCAGAGGTTTTCAGTTGGTGAGAGATCTGGAGAATGTGCTGGACAGGGCAGCAGTCGAACATTTTTTGTATCCAGGAAGGCCCGTACACGGCCTGCAACATGCGGTCGTGCATTATCCTGCTGAAATGTAGGGATTCGCAGGGATCGAATGAAGGATAGAGCCACGGGTCGTAATACATCTGAAATGTAACGTCCACTGTTCAAAGTGCCGTCAATGTGAACAAGAGGTGACGCAAACGTGTAACCAATGTCATCGATACCATCACGCCGCGTGATACGCCAGTATGGCGATGACGTATACACGCTTCCTATGTGCGTTCACCGCGATGACGCCAAACACCGATGCGACCATCATGATGCTGCATACAGAACCTGGATTCATCTGAAAAAAAGGGACGTTTTACTATTCGTCCACCCAGGTTCGTCGTTAAGTACACCACTGCAGGCGCCCCTGTCTGTTATGCAGCGTCAAGGGTAACCGCAGCCATGGTCTCCGAGCTGATAGTCCATGCTGCTGCAAACGTTGTCGAACTGCTCGTGCAGATGATTATTGTATTTTAAACGTCCCCATCTGTTGACTCAGGGATCGAGACGTGGCTGCACGATCCGTTACAACCATGCGGATAAAATGCCTGTCATCTCGACTGCTAGTGATACGAGGCCGTTGGGATCCAGCACGGCGTTCCGTATTACCCTCCTGAACCCACCGATTCCATTCTGATAACAGTCACGGGATCTCGACCAACGCGAGTAGCAATGTCACGATACGATAAACCGCAATCGTGATAGGCTACAATCCGACCTGAATCAAAGCTCTGACAAGCTAATCATTTGCAAATCACAGCATTTTCTTCCTGTCGGTTAGATTTCGCGTCTGTAGCACATCTTCGTGGTGTAGTAGTTTTAATGGCCAGTAGCGTACCTTTGAAACTGGACGGAGTGAGACCATCTTCGTCAAGAGCGTCTTTAAGACGACGACAACGCCATTATTAACAGCTCACCTTGTGAACGAGATCTCGTAATACCGCGATATTGGAGAAAGACTTGGCAGGAATGTAGCCACTGTACATAATATTGCTGGCAGCGGCTGTCGTTGTCGCAAGAAGACTACCGAAGGGGAAGACCGTCGACTTCTTGGTATGGCTATGGCACATCGTAATGCATCTGCAGCTGCAATTCGAGTAGCAGTTGGTACCACAGTGATACAACTAAGTGTTGCAAGTCAGTCACTTTAAGGACAGCTCCGAGCCAGACGCCCTGTAGCCTGCATTGTTCATGTGCGCATGAATTCCTAAGCGACCAAACTGCTGAGGTCATTGATCCCTAGACATACACACTACTTAAACTAAAATATGCTAAGAACAACGCACACCCATGTTCGAGGGAGGACCGAATCTCCGGCGGGAGGGGCTGCGAAATCAGTCACACGGCACCTCAAACCGCACGTTCACTCCGCGCGGCAGCGTGAATTTCACTGAACCCAGAATGCTGCCATTTGCGACTTCAATGGTATCTAGCAATGGCTCAGTGGTGGGCAGAGTGGAAGTCTGTTGCGTTTTCTCATGAAAGTCAGTTCTCCATCGGTGAGAGTGATGGCCATGTGTTGTTTAGAAGGAGACCAGCTGAGCGCCTGCAACCAAACTGTCTGAGGCCTAGGTGACAGCAGGAGCACTTTGATGGCTATCCCATGCACCTCGACTGCAAATCTGTACGTCGGCAGGACGATTCGATCTATTGTGCTGCCATTCATGAACAGCATTCCAGAGGATGTTTTACAACAGGATAACGAACGTTCTCTGCCAGGTGCCGGCAAGGCGCCTTGTCCTGATTCACTGCCAGATCTCTCTCCATTGCATTAACCAGTGAGTTCGCAATATTTATCACTTAATTATGTTACCTAGACAAATGTGTTCCCGAAATTTAATTACTCTATATGAATTACTCGTTGTTGTTCGCTTTTTTTCCTTCAATTATTTGCATCATTTTCAACTGCATAATGGATACGCGACCGTTTTTATCAAAACTGTCACACGTGGTAATCAAACTCCATTAAACCGATAAACCAAGATAATCTGATTAACTGACACCGAGAAATGAAGGTACGAGTAATGAAAAAATTAACGTCAGTGATTGCCGTATCGAGCTACTAAATACAGTATTAATGTTTCATTGAATGCCTGCCGGATACTGGGTCCTGTTGAGCACTGAAAGACATTTCTACTGATTGAGTGGCGCAAGGCCGCTTACAGTTTTGCAAAACCTCTAGCAACTTCGCCTCTGATGGATATATCTGATAAACTGTATCACCACTGGAAATACTTATCCATTCTCATTGCCTGTGATGCAAAGAGGCAAATCGAAACGTACTCAGTCGATTTATTATACAATGACAACAATCCATTGAACACGCGCAGTACAATTTCGATACAGAAACGTCCCCGAGAGAGACTCTAATCTGTTAAGTGTACAAATAACGAGGCCAAAGCAAATAAAGTTTTACAGACATCGCAGGAAACGTACGGTTTGAAAATACGTAATATCCATTAAAACAGCCGCAGATGAAACCTTAACTGTAGCAGCGTGTAGATAACAAAGTGAAAACAAATACGTTATTACGCTTAGAAAACCAGCGTCGTGGACTGCACAGATGTAAAATAATTGTAATACGTTATCAATTTTGATGAATAATGGCCAAAAATAAGATGCAGTTTTCGGATATGATGCTATAGCGTAGAACAATCCAGAACGGATGGAAGATGAAAGACGTCAAAGAAAACGGTTGTTAAGGGCTTCACTGCACATTCAGGAAAGTAAATTTCGTGTTACTATGACAGATAATTATTGTAACGAAGAATGAATGCAGTTTTGTCAATATCTGTTGCGACAGACTATGTAAAAGCGCCGTTTGCCGTTGTAGCTCAGCATCACAATATGTGCCGTCAACTCATACGTTAAGGGTGGATGAAAATGCAACTCGGACCAGACTGGCATGTTTTTAATTGGTTACTGGAAGGTGGTCTTAGAGGCTGAAATAAGATCACTGTGTAACACTTGTAGGCTTTTGTGTCAGTTCCATATTCGGATATAGAAATACGGCTTCAGCAAATGAATAAATATCAAATACCTACATTTAGAGTTTATTAAAATGTTATAACTCCATTTTATGTTGTAAGAACTCGCATTTTGCTTAAATGGTACTTTTTCTGCTGATTTCCCGACTTAGGGGGTTTAAAAAGACATCAGTGTCATTCAAGGAGTCATCTAGGCCCCAAAAAAGGATGTTTGGTGGTTGTTGCTTTCAATATGCTGAATGGCCAGTTAAATCGAACGTCAGAGTGAATTCTGATACGAATTACGGATTCAGAACTAGTGCTTTTCATATCCCCTGGTTTCATATCCCCTTGAGTTGAACTACAAGGGAGCATTCGGGCTTCTAGGTAAGTGATTCAGTCGAAATGGAGCAACGTTCCAATGAGAGTCACATTCATCATCTTCTTACTAAACGTGACTTTGAAGCCTCACTTCACCAAAAGCTAGTGAGACTTTTAGTCGTCGTATCATCTCCCCATTGCGATGAACTCATCCAGCTCTCCCTACTACAGTTGCCTTACTATCACAGAAGTTATTTCCCTATGTGTTAACAGATATTTTATCATCTTGTCCCTACTTCCTTTTTTTGTTTTCCGTATCTTCCTTTCCTCGCCGATTTACCGAGAATCTCCTCACATCTTATCAGTCCACCTACTTTTCAACATCCTCGTGTCTCAGACGCTTAGATTCTCTCAGTCTTTTCTGATTATCCCACGGTCCCTGTCTGACTAGCATATAATGTCGTTATCCTAATGTACTTTCCTCAAAAAATTCTTCGTCAAATGAATGTTTATTTGTAGACTTTTTGTGGCCAGTTACACCCTCTTTGTTTATAATGTTCTGTTCTTTTATCTCTTCCTTGCTTCGTCTGCCACATGTTAAGTCGTTCAAACGCAGGTGAGTTCCTTCACCTCGCCTAGTTCACGATCACAGTTTTGGTGTCAGATTTCTGGCTGACCTCCTATCTGATACTTCTCATTTCTTTTGTCTGTCTTCGGATAGCTCTCCATCCATATTATGTAATTATTAGCTGATTCACTCCATGCAACAGACTCTGTAATTCTTCTTCACCTTCACTGAGAATATCAGTAGTTATCAGCGAAGCGTATCGTTGATAGTGTTTCATAATAAATTTTAATCCCACTCGTGAACGGTTCTTTTACTTATGTGATAGTATGTCTGACGTATCGATTAAGCAGTAAGGACGAAAGACTGTATGCATGTCTTAATCTCATTTTAATTGAGCACTTCGTTTTTGGTTTTCTATTCCTATTTTTTCCTCCTGGTCTTCAACATGTCATCCATCTTTTGCTGTAGCTTACCCGTGTTCTTCTCACAATTTCTAACATTTTACAATGTTTCACATTTTCGAACGTTTGTTGTTATTCGAAAATCATAGGCGGTATCTTGATTTTTTGTGTCTTGTTAGCCATTTTCAAGCATAACGTGAAAACTGTGTCTCTGTTGCATTTACCATCCTTAAAGTGAAACAAATCGTAATCTTAAAAACTTTCAATTTTTGGCCGTTCTTTGGTACATTATTGTTGTTGACGTCTTTGAAGTGCCAAGTAATAGGCTAATTGTTCGATAGTTTTTCCACTGCCCTCGCCATCTTCGAGATTATGTACATAATAATTTTCCAAAAGTGTAATGGTACGTCCAGTCTCATGGATTCCACACAGCAGTACGAATAGTCGTGTGGTTTCCATTTCTCACAATGATTTTAGAAATTCCAAAGAAATGTTTTCTATGCAATCTGCATTAAGCGATAACAGTACGCTGTCAAACCTAGACTGTAATAGTGGATCCCCTGTGACTTCCAAGTCGACTGCAATTTCCTCTTCTGTCAGGTCAGTGAGCCGTGCACGGCTCGTGTTCATCCCATTTACGGTTTGTCATCTTCTATTACGGTACTGCCCCATTGTTTTCTTATACTATTTACTGGTGTCACTAACTTCCTACCTTACTTGCCCGTGAGCGGCAGCAGCAGCGTGTATCGGTAAGCCCACTGTCGTACCATCTCTGGAGCGACAGATAGTGTTTCCGGGTCGTCGTGTGGCTGGCAGTCAGTTCGGGACGCAGCAGCAGTGGAGGTGGGAACAGTGCGCTGGTAAGGCGCCGAAAGCCATGGCTCGCCGAACGCTGGCGACACACATGAACTGTCCTACGAAGGGCGATTGGAGCGGGACGACCGTTGGTTGGTCGTTCGGTTGGTCGTCTCATCGGCCGACGTATATTTGGTCCTTTCACCAATTCCGGGCCTGAGCAGTCGGTCGGTTGTCGTGGAGCAGCGAGGAATTCTCCGCGGGACCTAGCTTGGCCGGGCTGCTGGCGGTCTCTACGCGGTGTCGAAATGTGTGGGGCTGTTCCCATTGCTACGAGGTCCGTGGCTCACCACCCTAGGACACGAAAGTTGAGTTTTGATATAATGTACCAGCAAGTCAAGACTGTTCACATTGTGTGGTTTGGAGTTCAATGTCGGCTGTAGGGATATTCCCATGAGCAACAACGTGGTTTTCAAGTTGGAAAATTCTAGCCACCCTCAGGTGGAGTTTCACTGTATTTGGTTATTTGACTTGAAGTGCACTAGCGGAATCTTCTGCCTTGTGGCCGTTAACCATCCGGTTACCTGCCCTAGCCGCTGACGTTAATTTCAGGCAGTGTAGTTTCCTCATCGTGTTGTTGCTGTCCAGCACGGTGTGTAGTTTCACAGATTCATGTATGATTGGTTGTGGGTGCCAATATCTTCCACGATGTTCCATTGAATTCCTGTTGTGCCCTGGTCGGGTGAAGTGGAAGTTATCTCGTCGGTGGGTCCGTTGACTGTCAGTCAGTTGGGTTGTAGTCGGATCGTGAATGTTTGGCTCGACTGCCTGTCTCACCTAAGCGAATGTTAGTGTTTGACTCGACCATCTGAGTGAACTTGGGGTGTACTGCCTTTTTTTTGTTACTTAGATCTTGTTGTCTTTACTAGTATGGCTTATAGCCATTTTTTTTTTTTTTTAAGTTAAGGTCGTGATTCTTCAGTGTCGCCCGGCGTATTTGTTGCTCGAACAGTCCACGGGTATACTGCCGGTTCATAGTGTCCAATGTGCACAATATTTCGGCGATCAGACATGTCACTGTCGTCAGGTGCGCTGACGAACTGAGCTCCTCGCGTGGATATGCACGGAGATAACTTGTCATCCGATGTGTGATGGAGTTCGCCGCAGTTATTGCTTTGCCTCCCATGCATGCCGATTGAATGCGTCTTCACATGTAGAATGTCTTCTTGGGTGTCTCCTCAGCACAGTTCTGCAGTGCTAGATATGCAGCGAGCAGGTGTGGCCAGCGGGTGGCGAAGCTGCGCGGCAGCGTCCGGATTTGGGCGTTGTGTGACCGGCCAGCACGTTCGTCTGGAAGATGTCGCGGAGCAGAGGTACTTCCGCGATGTCGTGAAGATGAGCGCTGGGGAAATCGTAAGGTAGGTGTAAGGCCAGCCGAAGGATGTGATTCTGCAGTGTCTCCAGCTTCTTCAGGTTCGTGTCGGCGGCGTTCCCCCAGACGACAGCGGCGTATTGGAGTACAGGGCGGAGCAGCGCCTTGTACAGGGTGATGCCCAGCCGAAGCGGTAGTTGGGAGCCGGGGTTCAGCACCGGGTACAGCATGCGGAGCCTGTTCCGCACTTTGGCCTTCACTTCGCGGATGTGCGGAACCGACGTGAGTCGGCGGTCGATGGTGACGCCGAGGTAATGCGCCGTCGGACGCCACAGGACAGGGCTTCCACCGACGGTGAGCGGTTGCAGACCTGCAAGAACGAGTCGCCTGGTGACGACCAGGAACTGCGTCTTGGCCCCATTGAATTGTAGACGCCACTTGACTGCCCATGCTGCCAGGGTGTCAACGGCGAGCTGCAGACGGCGGAGCATGACGGCGGCATTGAGGCTTCTCGTATAGAGAGCCGTGTCATCCGCGTGCAGGGCGAGCCGCACACGGTCGATCTTCAGCGCATCAGAAGTGTACAGCGAGTACAGGAGTGGCCCCAACACCGAGCCCTGCGGCACACCAGCGTTGATGCGGCTGATAGAGGGCAAGCCATGCGCCGCCCGCACATGGAAGGTCCTGTCCGCAAGATAGGAACGGATGAGACGGACGTGCGACGTCGGGACCCCAAGTTCAAAAATTTTGAATAATAGGCCGCGGTACCATACACTGTCTAAAGCACGCGACACGTCCAGGAACACAGCGCCGAAGAACTCGCGCTGCTCCAGGGCGACGAACGCATCTTCTACTAGCCGAAGGAGTTGGTGAACGGCCGAGTGGCCCCTAGGAAAGCCGAACTGCTCTTCGGGCAGGAGGCCTTCCTCGTCAACGTGGCGCTGCAGCCGCCTGATGTACACCCTTTCAAAGACCTTGGAGACGGCCGGCAGTAAACTAATAGATCTGTAGTTCGCGGGCTGACGCAGATCCTTCCCCATCTTCGGAATCGCCACGATCTCTGCATGCTTCCAGGACTGAGGAAAACTGCAGGACCGGAGGATTACATTCGAGACGTCCACGAGATGAGTGAAAGCCACTGGCGGCAACTTCTGGAGTAGGGCGTTGGAAACTTCGTCCAGGACCGCAGCTTTTCTGGCGTTCAGGGCACGCAGGATGGACGACACCTCCTCCTCCGTCGTCTCTTCAATGACGTCATCGTCGTCGCGTGCCTCCAAGTAGCGTGGGAGCCGGTCAGCAACCAGGTCGTCGTGGACAGCGTCGGTCGGGTTTTCGATCGGCGTAAACGCAGCCTCAAAGACGTCAGCGAGGGCATCAGCCTTCGCGGCCGGTTCGCAGACAGCCTGGCCATGGACCAGCAGCGGAGGAATACGTTGCGTGCGGCGTAGGAAACGCTTCGTCGTCTGCCAGGCCGTGCCGTCGTCATGACAGAGGGTGGCGACCTTGTTATTCCAGTCGCGATTGTGATGGTTATCAATGGCGACCCGGATGTCCCGACGCATCCTGTTGAGGAGGCACTTGGTGTCGGCATTTCTTGTCCTCTGCCACTCCCAGTAGACCCGGTTCTTCTCAGTGATGGCCGCAAGGATGTCCGGCGGCAGCTGTCGGGAGTAGACAGGCGGAGTGCGAGGTCGGGGCGGCGTTTCTATAGCGGTAGCGTCAATCTTGGTTGCCGCGAAGTGCAGAAGTGCTGCGTGTGCACCAGCTTCCGCAGGGGGCGGCGAGGGGGCGAGTGAGACCGTCTCTGCTGCTTGAAACCTGTCCCAGTAAACGCCAGCAAGGGAATGGCCCTCCTGGGCTGTTGGAGGGCGTCTAGGTCGATATAAAAAACCACTGGGACATGATCAGAAGACAGTGCCGTCCTCGTCGTGGCGGTGATCCGATGAGGGATGCCCTTGACGACCGCGATGTCGTTTATATCCGGGAGGCCACGGGCAGGGAAGATTGTCGGGTCGTACGGCCCCACCACAATTGCGTGGTGACGTTCTGCAGCGGAGAGTTGCTGCGACAGGACTTCAATCAACTTCGTAGCACTGGTCACCACGACAGTGAGTTGCGCGACGAGGTTGGCCAGCTCAGCGGTGGAGGCAGCCGTCGCGGCCCCGTCGCTGGAAGGGGGAGGCGTGGCTGCGGCGCTGTGAGAGGACACCTGGGGCTGCTCGACTGACGGTGTTGAGCGCTGGGTGCCCACGGGAACTGACCCCCGCGCCGGCGGTTGGCGGGACGCGGTCCGGCCGACGTCCCGGGCGAGGCAGTACCCGGGTCCGCCACTAGCAGCTGTGGTGGAGGCGCAGGAGGAGCCGACGCAGCCGGGACGGCGGAGGGCATCCCTGAAGTTGACGCCGCGAAAGAGACGCCGGGCCGTCTCGTTGCTGGCTTCTTCGGACGTGGCGCTGGTGTTTGGCCACGTTGGGGAGCGATGGCACGCTTCCACACCTCACACCCACGATAGCTGGCCACGTGAGCACCGCCACAGAGTGCACATGTCGGCTTCTCGGTGGGCGGACGGGGGCACGCACGTCCTCCGTGGGTGCCGGCGCATTTAACACATCTGTCCGGCATAGAGCAGTGGCGCGCGACGTGATTGATCCCCTGCCAGCGAAAGCACTGCAAAGGGCCTCTACGGGAGCGAAGATCTTCGGTCTGAACTGGAACGTCGGTGACCCGCGTCAATTTTTAGAGTTTGGGGTTCTCCACGGTGTCGGAGCAGACGACCAGGAAGAGCGGCATATCATCGCGCGATTTGGGCGACTTCATCTTCACGACCGCCCGGATGTAGAAGCCCAGGTTAGCGAGCTCACGATTCAGGTGATCGGCTTCCATGTTGAACGGGAGGTCGCGGATTACAATCTTCAGGACCTTGTCAGGTGCGGAAGCGTGCGTATAGAATGGGACACCACGCTCAGACGCCTCCTGAGTGACCCGGCGGTAGTCGGCAGCAGTGCGGAAGTGTGACCCTGTACAGGTCACGCCCGGCAGGCTTCACGGTGTACACGGCCGTTGTCCAGCTGTGCAAGAACTTCTGCAGTTCCCCATACGGCGGCGGAAGATGGGAGTCTTTCTTCGGCGCAGGATCGCGTGGCAGCTGGTCCGGAACGTCAGCGAGTGCGTCGAATGAGTTGGCGACGACAGTTGGAAGCGTCGTCGATGACTGCATGCGTCGTGCAGTGCGCCGGGCCGGGATAAAACCATCGCGTCAGGGGCGACATCTTGCTTGGCACTCTTCTCGATTGGCGAGCTGCGAACAGCGGACGTCGCGGCTGTTGCCCTCCTCTTCTGTTTCCCGCTTCGTCCGCGTGGCTGAGTGGGGGTGGCGCTCTCATCTGCAGAATCGGGCAGCGGAGCAGACAGCGCTGTCTTCAAAGTTTCCGGAGCTGTGTCCTTCAAATCCATAGCCATAGCACTGGTCGTCATAAGGGGGGGGGGGGCCAGATGGGGCCGCCGACGGCGCAAGCGCGGCCGGTCGGCGATCTGCCACACCCTTCGCGTCGCTAGCAATCGCAGGTACGTCCTTCTCGCGGCTGCGCATCTCAGCGACAGCGTGCGTCCTTTAACTCAGCTCCTGAGGGCGGGCGGCCGATTTAAATCCCCTCTGCCAACTGACCGCTCTCTTCGCCGTCCGCGCCCGCGCGCCGGCGGTCGAGAAGACGTGGGCGTCGGAATCTGTTGTAGCGTCAATGTACTTGCTACGTCCGCCCTGGTCGCCAATTCGTGCTGCCTTTATTCCGTACAATGGCACACTAGCGAGGAAAATCGGTCGTATATTAAACAAACACGGAGCTAAAACCGTCTTTTGCCAGCCCAATATAATACGGGCATTACTGGGAAGTGTGAAAAATGATCTCGGTTTGAAGTAGGCCGGCGTATACCAAATTCCCTGTGAGTGTGGGAGGACTTACATCGGACAAACCATACGCACCATCGAAGATCGTTGCCGAGAAAAATAAAAGGCACACTCGGCTGAAATATCCAAATAAGTAGCAGAGCACTGTTTGTCCCAGAAAAACGAGATGGATTATGAGCGTATCAAGATCCTGGCTCAGACCTCTAAATATTGGGACAGCGTTATAAAAGAGGCTATAGAAATTCGCACCAGGGAAGATCTTATCAACCGAGATTGCGGTTACAAACTCAGCAAGGCTTGGGACCCGGCACTGAATGTAATTAAGAAGACTCTCAGCAAGAAGTACGAACTAGCGACCAGGGCGGACGCAGCAAGCACATCGACGCTACGACAGATTCTGACGCCCACGTCTTCGCGCGATCGCCGGCGCGCGGGCGCGGACTGCGAAGAGAGCGGCCCGCGGGGGGAGGTGATTTAAATCGGCCGCCCGCCCTCAGGAGCTCAGCTCGTCAGCGCACCTGACGATGGCGACATGTTTGATCGCCGAAACATTGTGCCCGTTGGACACTATGAACCGGCAGTATACCCGTGGTTTGCTCGAGCAAAATTAAGGTTGTTTGGCCCTTAAGACATAAGATTCTTAAGTCCTTCAGCCTAATCTAAAGAACTGTTTCACATAATACCTTTGGCATTCTAAAGGTTTTAATGTTGTTGAGTTTTAAGGGCTTCAGCCGGTTTGAATTTGTTTTCTCTTGAAGTGTCTGATTTTTTGGGCCTTCAACCAAACTAAGGAACTGTTTTAAGATAAGGCTTTGCATTTTAAATTTCTGTTTTGGTTGAGTTTTGCCTAATTAAGAACTGTGTTACATAAGGCCTTCTTTTTTAAATTTAATCTTGTTTAGCCTTAAGTGTTGGGCTTTCAGCCGATTTTGAATTCAAATTGTTTGCTCTGAAAATCTCAGATTCTTTGGGCCTTCAGCCTAAATAAAAAAACTGTTATAAGATAGGGCTTGCCTTTTAAATTTTTGATTATGCTTCCATTTTAAGTTATTGGCCTTCAGCCGTTTTTAAATTAAAGTGGCTTTCAGCCAGTAATTCAGTTCCAAAGATTAAAGCAGTGCGTTTTAATATTTTTTTTGATCTCTTGTAATGTTTGGTCAAATACCAAATTTGTATGTTCGAGTGTAACTGGCAGCCCCTTATTTTGGCCCCTTTCCACAATTTAAACTACCTGTCCTGCCCTGCGGTTTTAGCGGGGCGTTTCAGTCTGGAGACAAACTATCCCCAATTTTTTTTTAGGTTTTCAGTGTATTATTTCCACCTGTTTGCTCTTTCCTCTACGTTTAACTACAGAATTCCTCCTGCAGTCTTGATGTTCATATCTTTGTTTTTAATTTCATCGACGGTTGTTGAGACTTTTCTGTATGATGAATCTGTCCTTCTGACCATCATTTCTCTTACGGCTCCTTCCCATCTTGTTGTTGTTGTGGTCTTCTGTCCTGAGACTGGTTTGATGCAGCTCTCCATGCTACTCTATCCTGTGCAAGCTTCTTCATCTCCCAGTACCCACTGCAACCCACATCCTTCTGAATCTGCTTAGTGTAGTCATCTCTTGGTATCCCTCTACGATTTTTTCCCTCTACGCTGCCCTCCAATACTAAATTGGTGATTCCTTGATGCCTCAGAACATGTCCTACCAACCGATCCCTTCTTCTTGTCAAGTTGTGCCACGAACTTCTCTTCTCCCCGATCCTATTCAATACCTCCTCATTAGTTATGTGATCTACCCATCTAATCTTTAGCATTCTTCTGTAGCACCACATTTCGAAAGCTTCTATTCTCTTCTTGTCCAAACTATTTATCGTCCATGTTTCACTTCCATACATGGCTACACTCCATACAAATACTTTGAGAAATAACTTCCTGACACTTAAATCTATACTCGATGTTAACAAATTTCTCTTCTTAAGAAACGCTTTCCTTGACATTGCCAGTCTACATTTTATATCCTCTCTACTTCTACCATCATCAGTTATTTTGCTCCCCAAATAGCAAAACTCCTTTACTACTTTAAGTGTCTCATTTCCTAATCTAATTCCCTCAGCATCACCCGACTTAATTCGACTACATTCCATTATCCTCGTTTTGCTTTTGTTGATGTTCATTTTATATCCTCCTTTCAAGACACTATCCATTCCGTTCAACTGCTCTTCCAAGTCCTTTGCTGTCTGACAGAATTACGATGTCATCGGCGAACCTCAAAGTTTTTATTTCTTCTCCATGGATTTTAATACCTACTCCAAATTTTTCTTTTGTTTCCTTTACTGCTTGCTCAATATATAGATTGAATAACATCGGGGAGAGACTACAACCCTGTCTCACACCCTTTCCAACCACTGCTTCCCTTTCATGTCTCTCGACTCTTATAACTGCCATCTGGTTTCTGTACAAATTGTAAATAGCCTTTCTCTCCCTGTATTTTACCCCTGCCACCTTCAGAATTTGAAAGAGAGTATTCCAGTCAATCTTGTCAAAAGCTTTCTCTAATTCTACAAATGCTAGAAACGTAGGTTTGCCCTTCCTTAATCTAGCTTCCTTGCATTTCCCAAGTATTTCCTGAGTAACGTATTGCTGTCTTCAAATTTTTTTTTCACTCTTTTATTGTTGTGTACTATTTGTACACAACAGCAGGGAGAGGTGACCTACAGAGCGGTGTGGCAACTGCCGTCTTAGGGAAGATGGACAGGAGCGGAAAAGGTTAACGAACAAGTTAATACAGTAATCAGAAGATTTAACTTGCATTTCTCCAAACATACAAAGATTCATTAAGAATAATGCAGCAACAAACAGAGTTCAGCTTATACATCAGCGACAAGGATAGGGTTCTCTTAATTGAAGGACAAACAATGGTGTCGGACCCACGACTAGACAGCATCTGCGTAGCGTCACGCAGCGAAGTGCCTCCGAGTGCTAATGGGCTGAGTGGCTGCCGCCGGCCGTCGTGTATTGTGGTGACAGAGGTCGTTCGCAGAGCACTACCACTGGAGGCGTGGTGCAGCGAGCGTGCACCATTGGCTCCTCCGGCTCCCGCACGACTGATATCGGCGCCTGATGGAAACCTGCGATTCTGTTCCCAGCTTTATGGTGCTGGTAGTATAGTATCGGTAGGTGACACCACACCCCTTTCGTCGGTCAATTGGAGTATTTCTTCTGTTACTGTAAGTTTCCAGGCATCTGCTTTCCTTGTATATATGTCTGTCCAACTTCTATGATTGCTCTTTCTAGAGATGTCTGTTTCTCTTCGAATTAACGATCTGCTGCAGTATTCGTTATTGCAGTGTCTAAAGCATTAGAGAACTACAAATGCATGTCAGCCCAGAAGAGGTCAGTGTCCACAATGGCTGCCATATTTTTTCCTGTTTAGTCAAACCGAAGAGCAATTGGAACTTTTCTGTTCAAGTTATGCATTAATGATACCGCAGGTTACAGTAACAGCATCCTCGGACTTTTTACAGCCAACGCATATATCTATAACGAAATACTGTTTTTAAAACCAGCTGCTTCAACATCAGTAATATGAAATACTTCAAAGTGGTGCAGAGATCGGCCAGTTGCCTTAAATTTTCTGAAATGCACAACTTTGAAACTCAAAAAACTCAAAGATGAATTATGGTTTAGCTAAAATATCAGAGTATCACACTGGGAATCATTCAATTAACACAGTTATCTGAGTTACAGATTGCAGGATTATCAGTTTGTTGGGTGAAATGGACCGATTACACAGGCTTAGTCATAGGTAACGCAGGAGGATAAATACAATCTGTCTGCGAGGAACATTGCGTACAAAACTCCCATGCGGTCCATCCTACAACAATGAACAGTACAGGACGCAAACAAAAGAAAAGAGGACTATTCACTATCATCCGTAAAATTAACCTCCGTCAATTAATATGACAATTGTCTTTTTGATTGAACCCTGCAAATGAGATAGAGTACTATGCTTTATGTCGTAGACAGAAGAGTATTAATTCCATTTGTTAGGATTACTGTGGGCACGTTGTGTACACCGTTATAAAGTATCTCAGCTCGGCAGTTTTATGACACTACTCTTTTTATTGCCCTTCAGACGCACACATGCAGCCACTCCAAATATATAACATCTTAGAAAGTTACCATAAATAAATTAAATCGAGAATAATACAAAAAATAAACAACATCTTTGAATAATACAGAAATAAATACATCGGTCCCCTTAGTTAATTATCAGATTTCAAACAGGGCGAGAAAACGGCTTTACGCACACACACACACACACACACACACACACACACACACACACACACTGATACACAGGCACAACACACGCATACGCACTCTTCACAAACCCAAACTTAACAGTTATGATTTACTACCAACTTACAAAAAAATTTTAGGTATCTAAGTTCTTCGTGAAAAGGGGTTTAACACACGAGAAGGAAGCGGTTGATGTATGAGGACCAGCTCCATAATGAGCCAGATTGATTCCCTTCTGTATCACAGGCAACCAGAGAAGATTGATGTCCTGTAGCTCTCCACAATCACAGTATGGCAATGGTAGGAAGTGGAATTCATTGAGATACTGTTAGTTGCAACCACTGTTGAATTTAAACCTGGTAATGAACCTGAAACATGGCCCCATGCCACGTAAGTTGCTGCGTACCACTGGATTATAAGTAAATATCGATGAATTTGCCTGTACCAGGTGTCCTTATATAGATCTTCAGTCTCCCATTCCTCGTTCTAATCACTTTGGTTTGAACTCCAACCATAGCGGTCAGATCTTCCATGGTAATGCATCACTCTCATATGCCACTCGTCGTCGCGTCTTTGGCCAGTTGGTTGGCTGGGTACTTGCCTACTATCCTAGCATGGTGCTTCTGCCACGTGAATGAGAGTTCCTTACTAGTTCGATGCAGTAGCAGCTATTCGGTATTTAAGGTATCACCTCCATTTGTCCTTACCAATTAACGGAACTGTGTTCGTCGTAGAGAGTTTGACCGTGGATATAACAAGATGGTCAGCTGCTATGGTCATGCCAAAGCCTGGAGGTTTTAGTAGACGAAATAATTCACAGCTGAGTTTCGCGGGGCGCCCGTTCTGCTCTTTCACGATGTCAGACTACTGCGGTCGCTGATATGTAGCACCTGGCAGTAGGTGAGAGCACAATGCACGTTATATGAAAAACGTATGTATTTGGCGGTGTCCGGATACTTTTCATCACATAGTGTATCTCGATAAATATATTACTGCATGACACATAATTCAAGAGGTATGACGTCTTAACCACTGAGATAAGTGAAGCTTTAATACATTTATTCTTTTCTACTGAGACATCACTGACACTTGGCAGTAATTTTGACAGCTTTTAATTGCGAAGCGCAAACGGCTGTAAGAGGAAACATAAGCCCTCTAGAAAGCTATGGAGGGCTGTTACCATAGACACGGTAAAAAAAATCGCGTTGTAGACACTCGAAGCATCTGCTCCCAGTGTACACAAACTGTCCGGGATATCACAGTACAAAAACAGTTAATTTTTTGTATTCGTTTCTAATAGAAAACTGGGTGGTTGTCGATATCAGTGCCAAGATATTTAACAAATTCTAGTTAAAAGTCGATTGCTGACGGTCTTGCCGAAGGGTCGCATCAGATAACCCAAGTTAAGCGTTTTCGGACTTGGTGAGCTCTTGGATGGGTGACTGTTCGAGTCTGCCGAGCGCTTTTGGCAAGCGGTCAGCAGTCAGCCCCCGTGAGGCCAACTGAGGACCTGCTTGACTGAAAAGTAGCAACTCCGGTAACGAAAACTGACAACGGCCGGGAGAGCGGTGTGCTGACCACATGCCCTTCCACATCCACATCCAGTGACGCTGGTCTGTCGAGGGTGACAAGACTGTCGGTAGGCACAGATGGGCCTTCTGAAGCCTGTTCGGACAGAGCAGCAGAGTAGTTAAAACTTCTTACCGTTTCTAGAGTCTTGTAGGAACGAAGTATGCCTCTCTAAAAGAACGGCATTGGTGATACTGTCGGAGTATGCTCCAGGCCACTGCTGCTTATTGGACTGCCACTCCGATCACATGAACAGGCCATCGTAACACCGTGCCAGCACGTATTTCGCCGCGTCGGCGGCGGGAGACACGAGAGAACATTTTTTACAACTTTTTTTCGTTTTCTGCGGAGGATGTCCGGCGCTGTGAAATAACGTCACGGTCCTTCCCTTCGGCCCCCAGCCTTCCTTTGTTATTCGACGGCGGCCGGACGGCGGTCCTCGCAGAAGTGTGCTGAGAGTTGGACAGCGGCGTCGCCGGCACAGATCGAAGGCGTCCCAACTCTGGGATATTGCGGGCGGGGCTGCAAGGCTCCGCTTTCAACAGCAGACAAACTTCACCCTCTCCCACTCCCTCTACCACTGTGCGAAAGCAAAGGGCTAGTGCTGCAAAAGGGGGAAAAGCGAAGGGCTGAGCGTGCCCAAGTAAAAGGTGCTTTATGTGCCTTTTAAGCCAGCAACGTTACTTGTCACAGGTGCTCCAGGTAGTTTAATAACATCCTCATCCTGCTAAAATTGAGAACTGTCGAACAACATCAACAGAACAAAATGCAATATGGGTATATATTTTTTTTTCGTTCCATCAGATATCTATAGTCATATACCCACAGTGTGTCCCAGTTCCGTTAGGACTGCTTTTGCTATCTCGTGGCGACTTGCGCGTTACGGTCTTTGATGTTTCAAAAACAACTGTGTAAAAAGTCAAAGCTAATAGCTGCAGCATGCATCCTAGCTGACATTCCTCGGAAAATAGAAGTCGAGCAGTGAGGCAACATCAAGTTCTTTGAGTCGTCCAGTGTTTGTGGGCGAGAATCAATCGAATTCGACCCGCATACCGTGAGGCAGGTTCCCGATGCTTCCTCCATGAAGACACTAAAGTCCACAAAGCGACGACTGTGCACAAGTTTTAGGCCAGCGAATGGACTAGATTCCACAAAATTACATATATATGGTATTTGTAAAACTAATTTTAAGGCATCACTGTACCTGTTATTTTGTCCCCTTTACCGAGGACGATAGTAATACAGGTACGTTACGAAAGTAACATAATAAGTTAAGCCACATTTTATTACCTAAAGGACTCATACAGTAACTTAAAGTACATTACCATTACAAAACACAAATTAAACATCAATTAACAGTACTGAACGAATTCAGGCTTTATGAGTAAATGTTCAGTGAGTCAATAAAAGAGAAAAGTAATTCATATCTTAGTTCTATTCAGATTCACAGTTGTGGCACACGTAAATATCCGCCCCTTTGGCACAAGCAGCATGAGACCAGCCCTTACATTCCCAACACTGAATCCTCTTTGGGACGACTGTGGCAGAGAGGCTCGACACATACAAGGCAGTAGCTATCATTGCCTTTCGATGATGATTCTTCAGGTTATTTCTGCCTTAGCACTCTTGGCCGGGTGATTTTGAAATATAACTTCTTTTCCGCTTTTTTCGCCTGAGGACGGGCCATTAGTTCTTCTTCTGTAGCCAGTTTCACTGGAGTGTCGGTCAGAATTGCAGACTTTCTCCTTTTTCTTCCTTTTCATGTTTCTTGCCTTGGACTTGCTTTTGGTAACGGACAAATACCTTCGGGTGAAAAGGCTGAACGAACTGAAGAAGATGATGGTAAACTACTAGGTCCTACATCACAGGTTGTGACATTTGAAAGTGATTTTCCGCATATCGTTACTGTATCAGGGTTAAATGTCCTCCAAGCTTCAGATGGGTCACTAGAAATCGCTAATGATTCTGCTAAGGCCATAGTTTGATTTTCATAATTAGAAGCTTGTGCTGGGGGATCAGTGACAGAAGACGGTGCAAAATCGATTTCACTGAACGCATTCCTATTAAATGGTACTCTGCCTGTGCAGTGAAACCCTGCTGCAATGTTTTTGGGAGTTACAGCAAGTGGAAGTGCTTCCCTTACAATTGAAGGGTTGTCATAAATTGACACGGTCTTTCCCGGATCATTCTTGATCCAGTTGTCAGCAAAATCATTCACCATTTTTTTAATTGGACCATAAACTGAACGGTCCTAGGACCTGCATCCTGCGTGTACAGTGCGGTGGGAGGACAGAATAACAGTCCCCTTTCTTTTGCAAAAATTCAGGCTTCTGATGGGTATTTGAAATTCATAATTGTCGAGAAGCAGTAAATATTTGTGCTCAGAAGTTAGTTTAGCAGATTTTACGAAATGGTGCAAGAATAACAAAAATTCTTACATCCAGCCACTCGCATTTCCTGCTCCAATGCAATCAGTAGGACCGTCTTTAATAAAATGGTCAAGACACATCAAGTGAGGGAATACAAAGAGAGGTGATGCACTTTTTCCCTGAGCGTTAATGGCAATAGCAACAGTGACAAGAGTGATAGCTCCTACCTGCTTTATTCACCGTTTAGCAACAATTCTGTTTGGTTTCTGAACAGTGGTGACACCTGTCTCGTACATATTTCAGATGCCCCTGGGCGCCAACTTATATCTCTCCACACCACTAGCCAGGTTCTTGAAAAAGGCATTCACATGTGTTGGATTGAAGCTCGTTGCTCGAGCAAGACTTGTGGATTGAGGCGACCGAACAGACAACTGGGGATTCCTCTTCATGAATGCTGGAAACCAGTCTGGACCGGCAGTTTGATTCTCCACCCAAGTTAATGGAATTTTTATATTGTTTTTCGTTGCTAGTTCCTGGGCTAATTTACGAATATCCTTAGGGAAAAGTCCGTAAAACATCTCCGACGCTTTAATCACATATTCAGCTATAATTTTGTCTTGTTCATCAGATAACACTCGTTTTACACTTCTACACTCCTGGAAATGGAAAAAAGAACACATTGACACCGGTGTGTCAGACCCACCATACTTGCTCCGGACACTGCGAGAGGGCTGTACAAACAATGATCACACGCATGGCACAGCGGACACATCAGGAACCGCGGTGTTGGCCGTCGAATGGCGCTAGCTGCGCAGCACTTGTGCACCGCCGCCGTCAGTGTCAGCCAGTTTGCCGTGGCATACGGAGCTCCATCGCAGTCTTTAACACTGGTAGCATGCCGCGACAGTGTGGACGTGAACCGTATGTGCAGTTGACGGACTTTGAGCGAGGGCGTATAGTGGGCATGCGGGAGGCCGGGTGGACGTACCGCCGAATTGCTCAACACGTGGGGCGTGAGGTCTCCACGGTACATCGATGTTGTCGGCAGTGGTCGGCGGAAGGTGCACGTGCCCGTCGACCTGTGACCGGACCGCAGCGACACACGGATGCACGCCAATACCGTAGGATCCTACGCAGTGCCGTAGGGGACCGCACCGCCACTTCCCAACAAATTAGGGACACTGTAGCTCCTGGGGTATCGGCGAGGACCATTCGCAACCGTCTCCATGAAGCTGGGCTACGGTCCCGCACACCGTTAGGCCGTCTTCCGCTCACGCCCCAACATCGTGCAGCCCGCCTCCAGTGGTGTCGCGACAGGCGTGAATGGAGGGACGAATGGAGACGTGTCGTCTTCAGCGATGAGAGTCGCTTCTGCCTTGGTGCCAATGATGGTCGTATGGGTGTTTGGCGCCGTGCAGGTGAGCGCCACAATCAGGACTGAATACGACCGAGGCACACAGGGCCAACTCCCGCCATCATGGTGTGGGGAGCGATCTCCTACACTGGCTGTACACCTCTGGTGATCGTCGAGGGGACACTGAATAGTGCACGGTACATCCAAACCGTCATCGAACCCATCGTTCTACCATTCCTAGACCGGCAAGGGAACTTGCTGTTCTAACAGGACAATGGACGTCCGCATGTATCCCGTGCCACCCAACGTGCTCTAGAAGGTGTAAGTCAACTACCCTGGCCAGCAAGATCTCCGGATCTGTCCCTCATTGACCATGTTTGGGACTGGATGAAGCGTCGTCTCACGCGGTCTGCACGTCCAGCACGAACGCTGGTCCAACTGAGGCGCCAGGTGGAAATGGCATGGCAAGCCGTTCCACAGGACTACATGCAGCATCTCTACGATCGTCTCCATGGGAGAATAGCAGCCTGCATTGCTGCGAAAGGTGGATATACACTGTACTAGTGCCGACATTGTGCATGCTCTGTTGCCTGTGTCTATGTGCCTGTGGTTCTGTCAGTGTGATCATGTGATGTATCTGACCCCAGGAATGTGTCAATAAAGTTTCCCCTTCCTGGGACAATGAATTCATGGTGTTCTTATTTCAATTTTCAGGAGTGTATATCCAACACGAGGCATTGGTGTGCTGCTATCACTCATAACATTATCTTTCTTTTTAATGCACCGATGCAGTGCCACATGGCATACATGGCGTTTCTTTGCTGCTGCTCTAATACGTAAATTATAATTTGCAGCATTATCTGCCGCAGTCTGATATACAGTAGTAGGAGTTAATCCTTTTATAGTCGTCCTACCCCATCTTCGTGGCATAATCCCCTGTAACGGAATAACTAAGCAAATAGCCAGCCTGTACAGTAACAATGAATTTGTTCAGCAACACACTGTTACTCCTAACGGTATCGTACCTAATTTACTGCTCGCTAACGAAAAAAAGGGGGAGCTGCGGCTATTAATACTTTTTCAGTAATGGGGACGAAAGAAACAGTGTTACTTTCGTCCCCAGAGTAATGTTTCTTTTGTCCCACTACACAAGTAATGAAAAAGTTGATAAAGGTGGCATAAAACTGAAAGTTTCTCATAGTTAAATTATTACAGTAGACTTACGTTTACAGCGGAAAGCCACCGTTATCACAATAATAATAAAATTGAGAAAACTTACGTGAGACACTAGAAAAACGTTTCAGTGCGCCACACTCAGACTTTCCAATACTGACCAACAATAGGTAGGCAGTTGGAAACATGAAGGGTGTTGTGTACATAGTTCCGCGTAGTCAGCTCGTACACAACTTTCCCACTAGAGCGCGCCCCGCTAAGCACAACAGCGCAGGCGCAGCGCTCGTCCGTCTCCGCACTACGAGATGGCGCTGTCTTAGAGACGGACCAAATTTTGCTTCCGCCGATCCGCGTATTAATATGTAACGCAGCCAATGAGATTGCTGCTAATGTAGAACCTTTTCTCCTCGCGGATCACACTCGCGCAGTGATACCTGAACTCGCGAGGTATTATAACGAGTGTACAGACCTCCGGTCAGTCAGTCTGCATTAGTCTGCAGTCCAGTTTCAGTCTGCGCCTAATAAGATTATCATATTCCTGTATATGGACATGATGATAAATGAATAGACACTTTGTCAAGTATCAGAGATATGTCAGAATAAGATTAACGTACCAACACCGAAGGAACTTCAGATTGTCAATTGTAAACAGCATCCAGAATCAAGTTACGTAATGTCTGTATTATTTATTATTTCAATAAATGTGTGTGAAAATTAATGAAGTTCTGTTTAAAGTTGGTCACCGTCAATCTGCTGCTCTAAGCGTGCAAGTGGCATTTCTATCGTCTGACCTAACGTCAGAAGATAAACACGCCACGATAAGATCACGAGACGTGTTGCTGGGACTCGCCTACTTCGCTAGAGCGACAAGTAAAATAATCTGATGGTGTGTGTACCGAAGGTCTTACAGTAAGCACACCACAAAGGGAATACATTGTTTGAACCACGTGACTTTCGGAGCTGTATGCGAAGGTACGGGAGGGATATTAAACTTTCCTACCCTGATACTTTTGTCCCCGCTCTCCCTTACGCTTCTTACTATTTTGATATATACAGGAAGTGTCAAAAAGAATCATTCGGTTTGGCACGTCTAAATTTGTGAAACTAATAAACATATAAATAAATTATGTTTTTTGATGAATGGGAAACTCAAAAAGTTTTTTTCAAACCTTATTGTAGGTGTTCAATATGCCCCCATGCCCCCCTTGAGATCCCTGGCATATGTCAATGCGATATTCAAATTATTTCCACGTTGCAGCGAGTATGTCTTGAGTTACAGCTTCCACAGATGCTGTTAGGCGGTGACTGAGCTCATTCATCGTTGTTGGTAACGGAAGCAGCTAACCACCACAAAAAAATTATTGCCGTGCCCCATCGTGTTGGTAAATTAAGTCATTCGAATCACTATCCAAGTATGGGAAAAGAAACTTCTCAAGCATATCGAGATATGTGCTTCCTGTAACAGTGCTCCAGAAAAAAAAAAGAAAAAAAAAACATACGCCTTTTCCTGTGAAACTGCACAAAACATATTACATTATTGGAGAGTCGCTCTCATGTTGTACTACTTCATTTGTCTGTTCCGTACCCCATATTCTCGTATTATGGCGGTTCACATTTCCATTTAAATGGAATGTTGCCTCGTCACGGAACACTGAGCGTGGAAGAAAAGTGCCATCCTCCATCTTGCCAGGAACGAAATTACAGAACTCCACACGTTGCTGTTTATGACCTTCACGAAGGGGCTTGCAGTAGCTGAATTTTGCAAACGTCGACGCAACACACACCAGACGGACATCTGGAACATGATGAGCAATCGAGCTGCACGGCGAATGGAATTCTGCGGACGTCTTGTGAAACTATGTCGGACGTCTCCGACGTCTGTCACTCGTATTCGGCCCGGCGATTTGTTTTTACACAACAATCTGTTGGTATTTCTCATGTCATCATCTAATGTTATGCGCTCTAGGATGATCCACGCCATACCTATTATGAAAGTTATTACTGAACTGCACTGCGCAAAACGTAGAACACAAATGTTTTACACTGTCCTGACACCATTTTTGCTAGGACTGTAGCGGGTGCTACCTAGTGAGAACCATATAAAACTAGTACATTTTCCACGCACATACCTCAAATAATACAATATTTATGATTTTTTAAAATCGTATGCATCGCTTGTTTCTGATTCTTCAGTTAATGTTTTACTTCTCGCATGGATGGCCCAGTTGCTCCCTACAGATTTATGAATGGGGATAACTAGGCCTTATGCTTTGGGTAAGTGGGGCATTTGTGACCAAACGATCCTTAATGGTTCCATTTACTCAGTTTGTTAAAATAATTTTTATAGTGCTATCGCAAATCGTTAAATGTGGACTAAAAATAAAGTTAAACGTGATTCTTGTGATGAAATTAACACAGCTTTTAACCAGCGTGGGTCATGGTGCGGACACAGAACAACAGAAAAAGGTGCCACATTTACGTACAGTACTGAAGACATGAAGCAAGCGGTAGAAATTGTGAAAAATGGAAATAAAACAACCGGTACCGGGTAGTTCTGTTCAACAACCTTCGCTCCAAACGAAAACATTACGTTAATAGTGCCCAAGGGAAGGGTCACATATCACGAGAAGGTGCTGACACCTTACCCATCCAAAAGATAAACAAGAATTGTCAAATTTAATTCAAACAACGGTCACATAGGGATTTGAGCTGTCTTCAGGAGATATACGGGAAATCGTGGTGTGTTAGATAAAAGAAAACAAGCCACAATCACTATTCATAAAACAACTACTGGTTATATTTTGCTATTTGTCAGTCGAGAGAAGCCATTGACTTTGCGTAAAGAAACCTCAAACAATTGAAAATTCTCAGCGTGATCAGGATACTTCATGGGTAATTTACGGGTTGTCCTAAAGCTCCTGGCGCCTATGATAGAATTAAACTTATTGGGAAAGCTAGGACAAAGTATAATTGTGCTCAAACATTATTTCTTAGGACCTTTCTAAAGATAGAGTTGTTGCAGTAGCTCGCATCGAAACCCGTCGTAAGACTAGTTCTTCTAAATGACAAAAATGGGGTGTTATTGTGTTTGTCTGCAAATAATAAAATGATTCCAATGCTTTTTGTATTGAAAGATAAGTATGTAATGGCAAAGTGAACGAAGGTGGGCAGAGCCAGCATTATTTCTCAACCACTTCTGGGGTGCATTTTTTAAGAATATTGGGTCAGGAAGACATGACCTTGTTATTTGCCGGTAACCGAAATCTTGGTATGCTGGAAATAATGGAGCCAATGACGTAATTGTGATTTGTCTGTATTATTTCAATAGTCGTCCATCGGCATTAGAACTAGCACAGCACATGGTGAGTAAATATCTGCCTGATACACGTTTCAGGAGTTACTGCACATTTCCTTACTTTGCGATCCTGTCTAGGAGCTGATACATGTGAAAATGTAAGTTTGTTGTTGAGTTATAGTGACAGTGAAGAAACACAGCGGGCAGTGAATTCTAAATATTCTTTCTCCTATCGTATTTTATCGTAAAAAAAATAGCATAAAATTAAGAAATGAATTAGATAACATTATCTTGCACGAGAAATGAATCTCAGGAAAAATTACCAGCAGATGGATTTACTCCTAGTAAGTGTGCCACAGTGAGAACTGACTCTGTATCAGACGTCAGACACTCAGTTTAGAAAAAAATCTGTAGTAACAGTATTTGTATCGCAGTCTGGATTACAGTTAATGTTATTTCCATAGATCTGTGGAATGAGGTGAGATAGTAAGTATCGAAAAAGTAGTATTAGACGTGCAGTGGGATACAATCAAATATACACTCTAAAGGGGAAAAAAAAAGCGACACACCGCGAAGAAATTATCCGTATGGTACGCAGATCTGCAGATGCCATGTAAATAATCACACAAACATATGATTACAGTTTCAGAAAAACTGTATGGTTTATTCTGCAGAAGGACCTTCACAAATTGAGGAAGTCAATACCACCTTGGTCCACTTGGGCTTTATACAAGTAGTTATTTGACTTTGCCTTGATTGATACTGTTGTTGGACGACTTCCTAAGGGACACTGTGCCACATTTTGTCCAATTCTGACTTCACTGGTCAACGGGGCCTAGTTCGAAGTGTGACACATCACGAAAATCCTACTCTAGTCAATGACATTCTAGGCCGAAGACATATCTGGAGACACCTCGGCCGGCGATGGGATACCAACCTAACTGTCGCCCATGATACGGCCAGACAGCAAGGAGTGATGGTCTGGAATGAAATTTCATAGCAAAAGCCCTTTGGTAACCAACCGCGGTGCTCTAACAACACAGCGGTACGTCAACGGAGTCCCACGTCCTGTTTTATTGTCCTTCATCTACATATACATCCACGTGGTTACTTTGCAATTCAGTGCCTGGAAAAAGGTTCATCGAACCATTTTCATACTACTTCTCCACCATTCCACTCTCGAAACGCGTGTGGGAAAAAGGAACACTTAAATATTTCCGTGCCAGCTTTGATTTCTCTTATTTTATTATGAAGATCATTTCTCCCTACGTAGGTGGGTGTCAACAAAATGTTTTCGCATTCGGAAGAGGAAGTTGGTGATTGAAATTCCTTAAATAGATCTCGCCACAAAGAAAACCGCCTTTATTTCAATGACTGCCACGCCAACTCGCGTGTCATATCAGTGACACTCTCAATCCTGTTGCGCGATAACACGAAACCAGCTGCACTTCTTTGCATTTTTCGATGTTTTCCGCCAATCCTACCTGGTAAGGATCACACACCGCCCAGAAATATTCCATCAGAGGACGGACAAGTGTAATGTAGCTCTCCCTTTAGTGGGTTTGTCGCATTTTCTAAGTGTTCTGCCAACAAAGCGTAGGTCTTTGTTTCGCCTTCCCCACAATACTATCTATGTGGTCTTTCCAATTTAAGTTGCTCGTAATTGTAATTCCTAGGTATTTGGGTGAATTGACAGATCTTATATTTCAACGATTTATCGTATACTCCACCAAAATTTATTGGATTTTTTTAGTACTCTCGTGCATGACATCGCACTTTTTGTTTAGTGCCAATTGCCGCTTTTCCCACCATACAGAAATTCTCTATAGATCATTTTGTAATTGGAATTGATCGTCTGATGATTTTACTGGACGGTAAATTACAGCGTCATCTGCAAACAATCTAAGGGGGCTGCTCAGATTGTCACCTCTATCACTAATGTAAATGTGGAATAACAGAGGGCCTATGGGCCTTCCTAGACTGGCAATGGCAAGGAAGGTGTTTCTGAAGAAGAGAAATTTGTTAACATCGAATATAGATTTAAGTGTCAGGAAGTCTTTTCTGAAAGTATTTGTATGGAGTGTAGCCATGTATGGAAGTGAAACACGGACGATAAATAGTTTGGACCAGAAGAGAATAGAAGCTTTCGAAATGTGGTGCTACAGAAGAATGCTGAAGATTGGATGGGTAGATCACATAACTAATGAGGAAGTATTGAATAGGATTGGGGAGAAGAGAAGTTTGTGGCACAACTTGACCAGAAGAAGGGATCGGTTGGTAGGACATCAAGGGATCACCAATTTAGTATTGGAGGGCAGCGTGGAGGGTAAAAATCGTATAGGGAGACCAAGAGATGAATACACCAAGCAGATTCAGAAGGATGTAGGCTGCAGTAGGTACTGGGAGATGAAGAAGCTTGCAAAGGATAGAGTAGCATTGGAGAGCTGCATCAAACCAGTCTCAGGACTGAAGACCACAACAACAAAAACAACAACAACAACATATGACAGTACCTTGTGGAACGCCAGATATCAGCTCTGTTCTACTCGATGATTTACCGTCTATCACTACGCACTGTGATCCCTCTGAGAGGAAATCACGAACCCAGTCACACAACTGAGACGATACACCATACGCACGCAATTTGATTAATAGTCGCTGGTGAGCAACGGTATCAAAAGCCTTCTGGAAATCTAGGAATATGAATTGATCTGAGATCCCTTGTCGACAGCACTCATTAATTCATGGGAATAAAGAGCTACGTGTGTTGCACAAGAACGATATTTTCTGAATCCGTGTTGTTTATGTATCAATAAGTCTTTTTCTTCAAAGTGATTCATAATGTTCGATTACGGTATATGCTCCAAAATCCTACTGCAATTTGGGGTCAGTGATATGAGTCTGTAATTCAATGGGTTACTCCTAGTTCCTTTCTTGAATATTGGTGAGACCTGTGCTACTTTCCAGTCTTTAGGAACAGACCTTTCGTCAAGCAAGCGGATGTATATGATTGCCATAAAGGCGCTATTGTGTCTTCATACTTTGAAAGGAACCTCTTTGGTATACCAACTGGACTGGAAAACTTGCATTTCTTAATGATTTGAGTTGCTTCGCAACACCTAAGATATCTACTTTAAGTCATTCACGCTAACAGATTTTCTAGTTTCGAGCTCTGGAATATTAAATACGTCTTCTTTCGTGAAGAAATTACGGAATATGTATTTATTAACTCCGCTTTAGTGGCACCAACTTCGGTAACATTTCCGTCGCTGTCACACAATGACGGCGTTGACTGGCCATCCTGGGTTTGCATTTCAGCAATACAGTGCCAAACCGCACACGGCTAGAGTGTCCACGGGTTGCCTTCATGCTTGTCAAACGCTATCTTAAGCACCAAGGTCGTTGAGCATGTACGCTTCGCTACTGAAATTTTTTCGTGGTTTTTGAAATCTTTCTCTGTACTCTCCGCGATGTCAGTATAGAGATCGGTTTGGAGTCTCTGGTCGCCGCATATCTTTGGCGAGTTGGCTCCCCGCACGCCTCGAGGCGGACAGAAGGAAGAAGAAGGGAATTAGCTCTGGACTGTGGATGTGGTGTTTCCACTGTCTCATTTTAAAATTTAAACGGACTGGATACTCATAGGACGCTCAATGTCCACTTTGAGATAAAGCTGCGAATCGTGGAGAAATTAAAATCAAGGTATTCGATTACACGTCGTAGTCTGACGACACATTAGCTGCAAATTGTTGTTACGTTTGCGGTGTAGCTATCTAGATACGTAAATCAATGTCATTCCGGTAGTAACGAATATTCGTGTAGTTGTGGTAAGAAAACCTACATATTTCCTGAAGGTACATTTTGCTATTTTTACTAACTAATACCGTGTAGGTTGAGAAGATGGGAACTGAAGTACTACAATAAGTTCTGGGGGAGGGGGGGGTGAATAAATAGTGTTATCAGATTATCAATCTGATTCAGGTACATCAAGTAAGAAAGATACGATGAAATATGGATAGTTCTGGTGTATTTATGTTCAAATGGCTCTGAGAACTTTAGGACTTAACATTTTAGGTCATCAGTCCCCTAGAACTTAGAACTACTTAAACGTAAGTAACCTAAGGAGACCACACACATCCATGCCCGAGGCAGGATTCGAACCTGCGACCGTATCAGTCCCGCGGTTCCGGACTGCACCGCCAGGACCGCACGGCCACCGGGGCCGGCGTATTTATGTTGATTGCCAATTTTTGGTACGATTTGTAATATACACTTACCTTGCAGTGATCTCTGGAGAAAAAAGGACCCTGTAATGTGAACTTAAACGATGACTTTGCATAGTCCTACTCGAAAGTAGAATGTGTAAGAGGAGAAGAAGAAAGGGGAGGAGGCCAGCCATACAGGGTGTGTAACAAATCAATCGCAATAAAAAATTCGCAAAAGGAAGCAAAGTACGTAAAGCAACAAAATCAACTTAAGTACTAGATGAAATACTCACCAAAGCGGGCTGGTAGATAAGGGAAGACATCATGGATAAGGAGAAGCATCTTTATTACATAAATGATGCCACTGCGCAAGTTGAATGTTTCATGCAACACTGTGTAATCCAGTAATCTGTAAGCAGTGTATGACTTTATCAGTAACACAAAACGTCATTACACCAATGAAGTGAAAATACAAAAGATAAACTTTAGACTAAACACCAGTGAAAAAAAAGTTTTACACGCCATTTTCCTAAGGGGTGTCTGAATATGAGGGTAATTACACATTTTAGTAAAACTTAAACAATTTCCTAAAGTTGAGGGTCTAACCTGTCTTAGCGACCAAAAGTCACAGGATTCAATTTTAATAACCCAACAGGACTAAAGAGACAAAGGGTGCTACGATGGTATGTCCCAACACGTGTGCGAACACTGGTATCCACGAGGCTCAACTGACATACTTCAACAACCATGCACAAAAAAAAAAAAAAGAGAAGAGCAGCTCCAATGAAACTAACGAAGTAGAAATGTATGTGGTACATTTGAGACCAACGACACTCTCGTTTAAGAGATACAATACAGTAGAAAAGACAGTGTTTAAACAGCTTTGTGATATGCAATAGACAAATAAAATAATTGCATTTATGTAATTTAAAATGCGTTCACATTAAAATCAGGTTCGGCTGAGCCAACAGAACTACTACATATTCATGGACGGTTGATGGTCATATGAGTGTGGAATTTATTTGGACGGGTCACAAGTAATGTAGGAGTGAAGGGGTCGGTACAGATCACTTGCCTGTTATGTAACAGGACACATGACAACACTACAAGCAATGCAAAAAGTAACAAAGTTAAAATGGAGTATATTAAAAAAATCATTTCCAAAATCACATATAAGGAAGAAGGCTACCATGAAAACTTTTTATGAAGCCTAATGTTGTGTAGCAGATATATGCAGAGATATTTTAAGCGTACAAGGTGATTTTTCCACAGTGTAAAATCTCTAGGAATTGATCGATAAGAGGAACTTATCTCATGAACTTATGTCCAGAACACATGGTTTCCATGTTAGAGACCATTTATTTACTCATACGTTGCTACTCCCTGTACCAAGCAGCCACAGTTTGAGTATGTGTTGAAAATAATTTCCACTTCAACGCATGCATGTTCTGTCTCACACGTTCACATCGTCAGGCTGTATCCGGACAGTGTCAAAGGCAGCATGAATAGGCTGCCCCAGTGTCTCCATATCTGGAATGGGCTCCGCATACACGATACTTTTGACATGGTCCCATAACCAAAAATCGCACTGGTTGAGATCCGGTGTACGAGCAGCTCATGCATCTGGACCTTCTCGTCTGATCCACCGATCAGGGAAGACAAGATTGAGATTCGTTCGGACGTTAATGGCGAAGAGGGGTGGAGCGCCATCATGTAGGAACCACATAGCTCTTCTAATTGGCAATGGCACTTCTTCCAGTAGCGGAGGGAAAGTCACACGCAAGAAACGCCAATAGTTACGGCCTGTTAGGCGACGTGGAAGGAAGACTCCAATACGGTCGCCAATTATCCTGGCTCATACATTCCAGCTGCACCAAAGCTGATGATCCACTGTCACCATACCATGGAGGCTTTGAATGTTGTCCCACAGGTGACTGTTGCACGCTGTAACTTATTAGGGTAGTAACTATTGTCGTGCAGAAAGTTCCACACAGTCGTCTGACTTACCCTGCACTGGCGGACAACCTGCATGGTACTTACATGGCGGTCGCCTTCCACAGTGTTAATCACATTTTCCTCCAAGTCTGGTGTCCGAACATTCCTGGTACGTCATTCATGATTTCCTGCTTCCTGTAACGACCCTGTCTCATACGACCAATCACTTTTGCAAACATTATATGATGTGGTTGTTGGCTGCGGGTATAGGTCTCCTGTTACGACCTTGCTGTCCGCCACCCGTTACCATTTGCGTTTCCATAAGCAAACACCATGTCGGCCACCTCTCGACTCGAATACGGAACCACTGTGTACAACGGTGAATCACATCCACTACAACGTGAGTCAGCAAGAGAAATGACTCGGACACGACTTTACCAATTACTGTGGCTGGGGAGGGGGCTGGGGCATGACGTTTGAGGAAAAGTACCACCGTGCATACTGTAATTGTGGCTGCAATCGGACCAGATTCCTGACTGGATTCAGGGCTATCTAAAAGACGGAACCCAATGTTGTGATCTTAACGTGACGAGATGGACATGGATTAAGGTGATTTTAGAAATACCCCAGGGAAGTAGTGTAAAGTGATCGCTGTTTACAATGTATGTAAATAACACTGTGTGTAAGGTCGAAACCCTATTGGATACCCAGGAGCTATGGTCAGTATTTAAAGATAAAACAGCAACGACCATTCAAAGCAAAAATGACTAGTAAACGTGGGCTGCAAAATGTGTATCTTACGAGCTATGTCCAGTATCTCAACTTCACTCCTGCTGAACATATTTCTTCTACTGAAAAAGTACCCATAGCTCGTAAGTTACGTTATCTTAGACTCCATACTAAATGGACGTTCTCTTCTTGTTTTGCCCATGCTACCTCCACCGAAAATGTGGAAAGCAAAGAGCTGGCTGTAGAGATGTGATTCACAGCATCGAAGACGAACAAGTACTTTCAAGTTCTGCATTCTTGAGTCCGTATTTACAGGACGTTTATTCTTATTTTGGTTCGCAGTGCGAGTTTTGAAAGGTGCGTTCCCTGCAGTCTTAATAACATCGCTACCGGTACGTGTATTCCACGGTCAGAGGTATCAGTTGTGTGTTCACTTATAATTTTCAACTTAGTCTTTCTCCAAATCAGGATACCTTACCTAAAATTTGTACATTTATCCTTCACCATCATCCCTGAAATTTTGTAATGATATCTCCAAATTACCCTTTATAAGACTGCGAGAATTATCGCACAATCAGCTGAACAGCTTATGCATCGAAGTTGCTGACAAGAGTAATACACAGAAGAATGGAAAAGAAAATTGAGTCAGTGTTAAATGACTATCACTTTCGCTTTAGGAAAGATAAAGGCACGAGAGGCAATTCTGACGTCGTGGTCGGTAATGCAAGCAAGACTAAAAAATCAAGAGAACTTCATAGGATTTGTCGACCTGAAAAAAACCTTCCACAGTGTAAAATGGTGCAAGATGATAGAAATTTTGGGAAAATAGTGGCAACCTATAGGGTGAGAAGGGTAATAAGCAGCATGTACAACAGCCAAGAGGGAAAAATAAGAATGAAGGACCAAGTACGAAGTGCTTGGATTAAAAAGCGTGTAAGACAGAAATGTAGTCTTCCGCCACTACTGTTCAATCTGTACGTCGAAGAAGCAATGATTGAAATAAAAGAAAGCTTCAGGAGTGGAATTAAAATTCAAGGTGAAAGGGTATCAATGATAAGATTGACTGGTGACAGAGCTATCCCGAGTGGAAGAGAAGAAGAATTACAGGATCTGCCGAATGGAATGAACAGTCTAATGAGTACAGAATATGGTAGGAGAGCAAATCGAAGAAGAAAGTAATGAGAATAGCAGAAACGAGAACAGCGAGAAACTTGACATGACGATTGGTGGTCACGAAGTAGATGAAGTTAAAAAATTCTACTACCGAGGCAGCAAAATAACCCGTTACGGACGGAGCAAGAAGGACATAAAAAGTAGACTAGCACTGGCAAAAAGGGCATCTCTCAGCAAGACAAGGCTAGGAGCATCAGACATAGGCCTTCATTTGAGAAAGAAATTTATGAGAATACACTCTGGAGCACAGCATTGTACTGTAGTTTAAGATGGACTGTGAGGAATCCAGAACAGAAGAGAATCGAAACATTTGCGATGTGGTGCTACAGACCAATGTTGATAATTATGTGGACTGATAAGTTGAGGAACGAAGAGCTTCTGCGCAGAATCAGAGAGAAAAGGAATGTGTGGAAAACAGTTACAACAATAAGGGACAGGATGATACGACATCTATTAAGACATCAGGGAATGACGCCCATGGTACTACTGGAGGGAGCTGTTAAGGGCAAAAATTGTAGAGGAAGGCAGAGATTGGTATACATCCAGCAAATAAATGAGGACGTAAGTTGCAAGTGCTACTCTGAGATGAAGAGGGTGGCGCAGGAGAGTAATTCGTGGCGGGCTGGATCAAACCACTCAGAAGACTGATGATTCAGAATAATAATAGTAATAATAATAATAATAATAATAATAATAAAGCTTATAATGATTCTCTTTCATTTCTAGTCTGTACCGTGCCATGCAATGTTCGCTATTTCCGTGGTTTAGGAAACATATTTTTATTTTAGCCCTGTGCCCGGGTGCCCTTCCTGTCACCCTACATAACGGAGAGAGATCTTGTTCGGCATATATCCGCCAATCGCGTAAACTTTGTTCTTTATCTGGTTTTAAACGTTTGTTTATCGTATTTTTCACATTGAGATTGCAAACCAGTCGAGCGTTTTGGTCAACGAGCATGGAAAGCCTCCTGAAAGCTAAACTCATGTTTCCTGGTGTATCTGACCCATAGGTGGTCAAATTGCTTTACTGACTCTTCTTGGGTCTGGTTTACCTTTGTTTCTCACAAGCTAGCTACGTCTCTCTTGACCAATATGGACAGATTATAGAAATTTAGGGCTAAAGAACAATATCATAAGGCTATACGAAATGTTTATTACTTATGCAATATACGATGAGACTGGGAGGGAACTGATCATCACACGTAGCTGCACAATTTAAATAAAAGTAGACTAGCATATCGCACAGATCTTACATTACATTGAGTATCAGATAGAGATGTTGAATCTGGTTCATTAGAAGGTGCATTTTCTCTTCAAATGTTTGTGCAGGAATCTGTGAAATTATTCATGAGACTAAGGCTTAAGGCGACATTGTTTTAATTGTGTGTGGTGGAGCTTTTCAGTTTTTCATGTTACTTTTTCTACAGAAAGCAGTAAAATTTTTAATATTTTACTTATTCAGTGTTTTGTTTTATGTATAAGGAGTTTTGTACATTTCATAGCTGCTGCTTGGACACGTAATTAAAGTATGTCATCCCTGACTTACTGTTGCCACAGACGAATGCAAAGTGGTTGACTAGAAACGAGTAAGTTAAAAAGGTTACGTGACACATCAATGATTTTGTGAGTCCTCCAACTCTGCGAAACACCTAAACCCTCCATAAGCTTCACGTATTAAATCGTCTGTAAGTGTCATTTAGCATAGTGCACTATATTACGGTCTACTCAAATAAGGAATTAAGGCGGACACTTAAAAAAAGAAAAAGCTGATACTTTTAGAAACGTTCAGGGCACTTTCCGGATCTGAATCCTGAAAGTCCCAAGAAATCTACTTTGGGGAAAATACGACAATTTGAAAAGACAGTCGCTATCTTGAAATTTTCGAGTTTTAGTCATAGTTACAGAAACAAGCGTCCGATGGGTTCCTGTTCACACCAGACTAATGTGTTTACGCAACATTATGGGCTAAAAATACTATTAATTACAATAGCCCAGTTTTCCTTTTCAACAAACAGTAATATCTGTTTTAACTCAGCTAGTGCTGGGTAGAAATGGATCTAGAATTTTGCAGTTTTTGATAATCTTTGTTGATGCTTTTCTTTAAATTGCTGCTAATACTGTGACGTCCAAACAAAATGCAGTTCAACGATTTACACGAGAGAGGAAAAACAGAACCAATAATACAGTGTTTTCCATGAAAGTGGGCAGTTCTAAGCTCGAATGATTCACCAAAGCGATGCTCACCCACTTGCCAAAAGTTAATAACTGGGAGAAGATATTAAAAAAAAAACTAATATTAGAATCGCTTTTAAAAAACTGAAGAAAACAGTGTGCAGGACATTTTACATTTTGTATAATTGTGTTGATCCGCTTGCCTTCCAGAATGCCGAGATCACCCAGGGAATATCCCGTGGGATGGACACTTCCGACGACGATCGCCGTGTGTTTGTTTTCAGACGTTTGACGCCGTACACGCCGTCTGTCCGATGGGCATGAAAAGTGGTTCATCTCAAAAGACCAACTGTTGCGCCTCAGTGGAATTCCCCTAAAGAACAGCAGTCAGTTTGGGTAAAGGAACAAAGTGATTGCTGTGGGGGCCCATATGGAGCACAGTTCGCTGAACAGACATTGACGAGACACTGTTGGTAGCCTCTTGGTGCACTTGGGTGGTCAATTGCTCAACAGTTGCAAGCCTATTCGCCCTTACACATCTCAGCAGTCGTTCAGACATGTCATCTAAAGCCAATGGTGCACCGTAGTAGCCTCGACGGCGGTTTCGGATAGCACCTTTTTGCCGTGCACGCTATACTTTATGACCTCCTGGATGTCAGGTAAATCGTTCTGTTACAGTATTACATTAACGACTGCACTGTTTTTCGCGTCCCCCGACACGCTTTACATGCTCTCCACTGCTGGTGGTGCCATCAGCCGTGCGTGAGTGGTTATTGCACTTTGACATCGAACATAGGCGGTGCTCACATTGATGTGATTCCACCGTGTATAAAATAGATACTGTTGTGACTGAAAGTGGCTCAAATGCTGAAAATTTACAATGATATTCAAATAATAAGGAACTGACAATGTTATATATGACATTTCAACTAATTTTTCTTAGTTTTCCAGGACAACAATCCTGAATGTCGCTGATCATAGTGATGGTGGGGCTGCAACAGGAGTGACCAAAGCGAGTGCGAACTTGAAATTGTGTGGTGAAACGCTTGGGCCGCAAAAATAGATTTATTTTCGTATTTTGCTAGTTATAAATTATACTCCCTGTCATCTCTTCTCAGCGATCACAGGCCCTGTAGACCACGCGCTGCGTCAACGATCTGCTTCCGCCGCCTTCTATCTCTCGCAGCCTCTCTTCACCTTGCGGAAAATCCTAATGCTGCGATGTCCTTCTCTGTGTCGTCTTTCCACCTTTTACGAGGTCGGCCCAATGGTCTTGTTGCCTGGAGAGTTCCTTCAAATGCTTTCTTGATGATTCTGTTGTTTTCCATTCTGGCCACATGTCCAGCACATTGCAGTCTCCTACTTTTTAATTCCTGGATGATAGTGGGTTGCTTCATTATCTGATAAATTTCATTGTTGTTTCGAATTTTCCATACGCCATTCTCCATCACATGTCCCCAGATTTTTCTCATTACTACATTAAATTATACTATAAAGATAATTCTAATTCTGTGGTTTATGTGAAATTAATATTGTTCAAATAGTTACTATGTCACTCTAATAGCTTGGTCGTAAGCAAATCTATCTATGGTAGCCCAATTACTTTCTATTTTTGTCTTGCTGTTTCTCAGTCTGAGATCTACTATCTACCTTGCTTTACTTCTTATAAAGTCTGCTGTCTCTATTCAGAGACACTTAATTCGTTAATCACTGGCCAGACACTCGCAGCTTCCATGACTGTTGTTATGAGCGGCCATATCCAGCACATAGCTTTTGAAATTGTTCACTAAGAGAAAAGTGAGTCTTATTGCCGTATATCGGCTTGTTCTTTTTAATTCATTAAAATAAAGTCTATACTGTAATACCAACCTTTCCACAGCAAGGGCTACGTAATATTCGACATTCAGACGTCTCGGGAAGGTGAGTGGGTTTTATAAGTTGAGCAACTGAGGTAAAATCTGATGAGTGGATATGAAAATGGAATACTATTCCACAAATGATTACTGCTCTTAACTTTCTTGTGTCCACTTGTAGGAGGGAGCATCAGAAAAAAAACCACAATAGCTATTTCTACCCTGGTATTGCAGATGAATACTGGAATTCCACGACGATAGTTCGCGCTGCAGACGGTATATATATATTGTGTGTGGCTCTAGCGAGAGAAGCCTGAACTACGTAACAAAAATGGCGCTTATGTTACTGTCGTCAACCTGTAAAGAGCAGCGAAGTGCAGTTAAATATTTTTGGGCTAAAAGGCAAAAACAGAGTGACATCCACAGAAAAAATGCGAGGCGTATATGGAGACGACTGTATGGACCGAAGCAATGACTTCAGGTGCTACGTATTCTTTGAAGAGGGCCATGTGAACCTCAGTGATTCGCCACACTCTGGGCGGTCGGTAACAGCTGCAACACCGTAGAATGGCGCAGCCGTTGTGCTAGCGATTTTGAACGACCGACGTATGCACCTTCGAACTTGATCGGAGTAGTTCAACATTTCCTGTGGAGCGGTGTGCTACAGTTTTCATGACACATTGAAACTGTGTTAAGTTAGTGCTCGCTAGGTGCGTAAGACAGACAACCGAAAGGGTGCTCCCGCATCCACCATATAGCCCGAATATTGTACTGTCGGAATTTCATCTCTTTAGTCCCATGACAGAATTATTGGTAATCCAAGGCTTTGTGACAGATGTGGAAGTGAAATAAGCAGTCCAGACATGGCTATACTTAAACCAAACGGACTTCTAACTACAAGGCATATTTAAATTGGTACCACGATGGGAGAAATGTGTTGAGAACGTTGGTGACTATGTAGGTAAAAGATGAATGAAAATTTTCGCACACTGTAGGAAAGAAATGAAGAAAATAATTTATTTTACAAAATACCTTGTCAGCCCTTCAGTATAGTCTCCATTCTTACTTATGACAGATTTCCAACAGTTTGGTAACCTTTGCTATCCGGATAATGCATCTTCATTGTTGAGCTCTGGTCGCATCACTGGAAGCTTCATAAACTGTGAGAACGATTCTTGAGTTTCTCCCGGCGTATTTGATAATTAAAATATCCACGGGTGTACTGCCGGTCTATAGTGTCCAACGGGCACAATATTTCGGCGATTAAACACGTCGCCATCATCAGGTGAACTGACGGACTGATGATGATGGCGACGTGTTTGATCGCCAAAATATTGAGCCCGTTGGACACTATAGACCGGCAATACATCCGTGGATATTTTGTATGAGAACGGTTTCCTTCTAGTAGTTCCTCCAATTTGAGAAGGAACTTAAAGTCTGGTGGACTCATATCTGTTCTGTATGGTGGGTGGGAAAGTATTTCCCATACGCATTTGTCGAGCGTTTCTCTCACTGATTGGACAATATGCAGTATTGCACTAAGCTGCAAAATGAGAACACCAACTGCAAGCATGTCAGGCCTTCTTTCACGAATTTTCGAGCGCAAAACATTTTGAAGATAGTTTGTAGTACGCGCCTTTTACAGACATACCTTGTGCCACTCTGTTTATATGACTTCATTCATGTCATACGCAAAGATCATAATCAGATTCATCTTTGGTTGCTCGTGGTAGAATTTTTTCAGGCATGAAGATTTGGAACTTTTTCATTGTCAGTTGTGGCTAAAAATATCGTATCCAGGTTTCATCATGGGCAAAAATTCTTTTCAGCAAGTGTTCTCCCTCTGTCCGATAATGTGGAAGCAATGCTTATGCAATTGTCTTGCGACCTGCTTTCTACTCTTTACTCAGATCATGTGGAACCCATCTGGCAGAAACTTTTGTCATCTTTAACTTTTCAGAACAGTGAACTGATTGGCATTCTGGCCGCATATGCAATTTCCTCACATGTTTACCGTCGACCTGTAGTCTGCAGTCTGTTGCAGTTGTTGGCCCTCCACTTCTGGATTTGTCCTCCGTCGTTACCCGACCTTCACGGAAACGATCAGACCACACACTACGCCAACAGACGTCTCACGGAGTATGAATTTCCGCTGGGTTCTTCCCACATAGGGATTCACTGGTCATTACTTATAATCTGGCCTGACTCGTTATCAGTTTCCGATTTTATAACTGAATTACTCATGGGCCCAGCCACGCGAATCAGCAAACACATATACGGCCGTCACACCTAAAGTCTCCCTCGCAACTAATATGAATTTCAACTTGATGACGCCAACGTAACGGTTGCGCTTGCGCATTGTGAAGGGCTCCGATTCGCCGAGAACGGTAGTAGAGGTGGAAGCTTACAGTTTCGAAGTGAAGTCAAATATAATTGTAGTACAGTTGTAAAAGGGATGATTTGTCAATTAAGAGCGAAAAATATTACAACAGTGGACAGAACGCAACACAGCCGAAACATGCGTACGCTGCATTCCCGTAATGAACCTGTCGGCAAGCCAGGCAGAGAAACAAACAGCGCGGCAATTAATTAGCGAATCGCTGGCGCCGCCGAACTGCCGGCCATGAATCTCTGGTTGTCACCGGCAGCCGGGCTGGCGTGTTCCCTGCAGTCCGCCGTTCGACGCTCGCTCCCTTACCACATGCGTAGCGGACTGCAATGGAAACAACTAGATACGACGTACATTTTCTTAGTTTATATACTGCTGTGTATACAGGACGCATGAAAAAGGTACCGGGATGTTATAATTGGAGTACAATTACCACGGACGTCCAGCGTGGGCTGTAATTATTGTATGGCAGCAAAATTTGGTAGATATGCGTTAATGCAGAACCGATTTACGCTGGGGAAAAAAAGATTAGTTCCAATTTTGTCCACAAGACCCTGTAGGGTACCTTGTCGATTTCTCCAGTTCCCACATCAAACGAACTGGGTAAGCGTCGGTTTGTAATAAATATTATGCCTTCCTCAATTGTTGGATCTCTTCTGCCCACATTCCGTTCCTAATACATTTGCGTATGGGAACATTTCTATTTCTTTCTTTATTCATAGCGCCATATTTGCACCTGGGAGTCAAAAAATGGGCCAAATGCCTCTAAGCACTTTGGGACTTAACATCTGAGGTCATCAGCCCCCTAGACTTAGAACTATTGAAACCTAACTAACCTGAAGACACACACACATTCATGCCTGGGGCAGGATTCGAACCTGCGACCGTAGCAGCAGCGTGGTTTCGTACTGAAGCGCCTAGAACCGCTCGGTCATAACGGCCGGCTGGGAGTCAAAAATGGAACTAATTTTTTCCAGCATCAATTGTTTCCGCATTAACGGATTAGAATATTTACGTTTCACTGCCATACGGTAATTACTGTCCACACTGGATCTCTGCGAGTAGCTGCTCTTTAATTATGGTCACCTGGTGTCTCATTCTTACAGCACCTCCGGCTACAGCTAGAAAAAAAGCCGTGTAAACATGTATAAAGAAACAAATACATGGCTCTTCAAAAGTATCGCCCCAGTTTCAGATGATGATTACACGCAAACTACAAAACATACAGAAAAATGACATAGTATCGGGGACAGAGAGTCCCTCTAAGTTTCGATTTGTAAGACGTGATGTGGCGTAGTTACAGTAGGGGATGCTCTCTCTCTCTCTCTCTCTCTCTCTCTCTCTCTCTCTCTCTCTCTCTCTCCTTCTCTATATATTCTTTCTTTTTAAATTTTGAAGCCACTGCGGGTCCTTAAGACATCTCACAACTTCCATTTAATTTATGTATAATAAGGAGTTTACACACAGTAAGATAAGAATTTTCAATAACTACGCCTTGGCAGACGCAGTTCCTCTCGTAGAATCAGGGGGGGGGGGGGGGGGGTCTAACATCATGCTGTACGTTGGAAATTTCGGTGAAAACCTCTATTTGCCACTCACTTTACCGAGAAAATCAACAGTTGCTGTTGGTCAACACTTTCTGCATGACGAAGTAACTCCATCAGGGCGATAACGAATTTTATACAAACCAACTGTCAGTCAGTTGTACACATCAAAACATAACAATGGTAATTACTGCACAAACAGCTCTGTCCATGACCATGCAACAGGAGACAGCCTCAACTTACATTTACCAAGAAAAAATAAACATAAAACTCGAAACAGCATTTTCTATCAAGGAATAAAACTGTACAACAAATTACCAAAATAGATTAAAGAAGTTGCAAAAATACACTTATTTAAAAAGGCAACTAAAAATTACCTGTTAAGCAATACATTTTATACATTTAAGGATTACTTAGCTAAATCAGAGTAGGGGTTTGATAAAAAATGTTATACAAATAAATAATAATAATAATGATGATTATAAAATGTCCAAAATTCCACACAACATCTTTATGTTTTTTTCCTTTTTTTTCCTTTCTAGAAATACTTACCCCCAAGCTATGCATAGCACAATACTAGCACTTCTTCCTCTTTCTGTGCTCAACATCTCACTGATTATGGAGTGATGCTGACTCAGTTTTTCAGGATAGCAAATGTGAAGTTTCGGTACAGAAGAAAATGTCCCAGAGGTCACCAGTGTGTGTGTGTGTGTGTGTGTGTGTGTGTGTGTGTGTGTGTGTGTGTGTTTAGTGAGTGAAGTATTATGAAACAATGTGTGTATAGTGTGTGCAGTTACTGATAGTAAGATATGAGTGAACAATGTGGCATTACATTATTTAATAAGTTATTTGTAAAAAAAAGGTATTGTATACCAGGAGTAAATCTAATGGTTAACTAGAAGTCTGCAAATATATGTGTATACGAGTTAGCTTATTTTAAATTGATTTAAATTTGTAAATACTTTGACATGCCCTACATCTTTGTAAAAAGAGATCTACGGATGAATAAAGCTACTACTACAACTAATTTCCTACTCTGCGAACGACAATAACTCAAACTTTAATGAGCTTTGGATAGCTAAGGGTGATGCCGTAGTCCAGGTTCACTTTCACTTTAATTCTTTACATACCGCCCTACTGAGAGAGTGAAAGGCACTGGCGTTTTCCACACCAACCGGAAACGTGCGAACATATCAGATGTGTGTATTCTACCCATGTGATCAATTTCGAAGGCAGCCAGGTGCGTTCACACGAGTTAGTGACTCCTTGAGGCGGACTGAAGTTTGTGTACGGATAAATCGAATCCACGTTGATCACCTCATGCTTTCAACAGCGACGTGCCTATAAGAGGACATCAGGATCCGTTTCTCAGCAAGTATTTATTTCAGGAAATATGTTTGCAGGAATTATTTTTCCACTTTTCACACTGTGTTTATTGTTGATTTAAAATGCATCGGGCAAGAGTCTGTAAATTCAGAGCTTCTTAAAGTAAAATCTTACATAATTATTTATGATACATAGCTTTCACTTGCTTCAGTGAGTAGCGAACATGAAACTAGGCTCTCGCTCTAAACTATATAACCGATCAAACTGTTCGGGTGGAAACAAGTTCTAGAGTTCCTAAGAACGGGTCTCCACTTCCTGTGGAAAACGCTAAAGTATAACAGCAAGGAGAGAAGTGGTTCACGCTGCTGTACTTTATTATAAGTGTTAGAACTTCCACACGATTAGCCTCACAATACGCTCTCTCTAGTACATGTAAGTGTAGTAACTCATAAAGGCACCTATGAAATAATCCGTATCTTGTTTTCAGTAATGAATCACAAAATTAACAAATAGAGCAATGTCTAACGTATTTTATGCTAACCATTTACGTAAAGTGGAAAATTTTGAACGTGGAATAAAGCACAGAGACTACACTGCGGTGTAGAAAAATTTCCGCTACCAGTCACAATAAAAGGTTATTTATTTGTCACACGACCGGTTTCGGGCTTGCGCCAATCCTCAGGTGTTATACATTCATGTACATGTTTATATTGCTGAAGACCACTGTATAAATACAAAAAAAATATTTATACAGTGATCTCCAGCAATATAAACATGTACATGAATGTATAACACCTGAGAATGGGCGCCAGTTAGAAAAGGGTCGTGTGACAAATAAATAATCTTTTATTGTGACTGGTAGCGGAAATTTTTCTACACTCTATAAAGGAACAGTCGTGGACTTCAACAGCATCCACTATGGATAAAATTCATTTACAGTACCTTCATGAACTACATGTAAAAGTGAACACCAATAGGGTTCATTCCAGTTGCCGGCCTTGTGGCCGAGCGGTTCTAGGCGCTTCAGTCTGGAACCGCGCTACCGCTACGCTCGCAGGTTTCGAATCCCGCCTCGGGTATGGATGTGTGTGATGTCCTTAGATTAGTTAGGTTTCAGCAGTTCTAAGTTATAGGTGCTGATGATCTCAGATGTTAAGTCCCATAGTGCTCACCGCCATTTGAACCATTTTTTCATTTCAGTTGAACATGCACGAGAGAAGTAAGTCACACTTCAACACAGGTTTTGGTTTGTAAGTTAGACAATAATATTAAATTTCAGTACCTTCCCGCTGATGTGAGACAGTGTATTATTAAAGCAATTACACAGTGCATCATGAATTAGTCAAGAAAATTGCAATCGTTGTCAGGTAAAAAAGGTGAACGTAAATGACGAGCAGTATAAGCAACCATAAAAAGATTGTAACGCGTGTAAGTGCAGGTATTTGTATGTGTGGTACGTTAATGTGTCCGCACATCACTGTGATGATTGGTTTCTTCCTGCGTCGAACAGTCTTCCTGCAAGCACGTCACAAACTTTACAGCCTGATGTTTTCTGCACAGCCGTACTGCATCACTAAACGGATGAAACCTGTCAGGGTAGACTAACCATCTCGTGACCATGCATCCATGCTGCAACACCTGATCCGTTGCTCCGTCTGTAATGACTAGTCTGCATATGACGTAAATATTGATGTAATATTGTTCATTACACTGTCCTCAATCACTAGGACAAATATATGCTCTTGTACCCGTCACACCTTGCATAGTAATTATGAAATACACAAAAGAATGATCTTCAACGTAGCTGTTCACAGTAGGGCTTTGGCACGTAATTCCAAGCATACACAGCATGTTTATACCGAAAAGGTTATGCGCAGTATGTTGACAATCAAAGGATTGACGAAGATGGCAAACGATAAAGGTTTTAGTAATGGTGAGGTGGGGTACGCACACTGAAGCACATCAGATCAACTACATCTAGATTTATACTCTCCAAGAGTAAAAAACGAGGGAAGACGGAATAGTACTCTCCTCCTCCATTTGCGAATGGTATACATGAAGAACAGTGATAAAGAAGCATACGTAAAATGAATTAAAACACATTCCTGAAACGTAGGGATGCGAAAATACTGTATTGTCTGTCTGACTTCCTGGAGACTGCGCTCCACACAATTTTGACATCGTGGAAAACGCCTCTCTTGTAGTGGCTACCACGGAACATGTTGAGCATATCAGTGACATGGTATACTAAGAGGACAGAAACACGCTGCTCTTCTTTGGATCTTCTCAAAGGCTAGCTGTTATTTATGCAGCTAGTTCCGTGTACTGAAACTCTTCCAGTTTAGTTAATGCTAGGGATATTTTCACTATAATGAATTCGATTATATACACTGACGTAAGAAAAGCCTTCGAGTACCTCCCAATATCGCCTTGGACCTCCTTTTATCCAGCGCAGTGTAGCAAATCGACGTGGCATAGACTCAACAAAAAAAATGGTTCAAATGGCTCTGAGCACTATGGGACTCAACTGCTGTGGTCATCAGTCCCCTAGAACTTAGAACTACTTAAACCTAACTAACCTAAGGACGTCACACACATCCATGCCCGAGGCAGGATTCGAACCTGCGACCGTAGCAGTCGCACGGTTCCGGACTGCGCGCCTAGAACCGCGAGACCACCGCGGCCGGCTAGACTCAACAAGTCGCTGTTAAGTTCCCTACCGAAATACTGAGCCATGCTGCCTCTACAGCTGTCCTTCATTGCGAAAGTGTTGCCGGTGCAGGATTTTGTGCACGCAGTGGCCTTTCGATTATGTCCGATAAACTTTCGATGTGGTTGATGTAGGGCAATCTGGGTGGTCAAATTATTCGCTCGAATTGTCCAGAATGTTCTTCAAACCAGTCGCGAACAATTGTGGCCCGGTAACAATGTCATCGTTTTTTGGGAACAAGAAGTCCATGAATGGTTGCAAAGTAGCAGAATATTATCGTTCTAGTACGTAACGAGTGGACGTGCGAATAGACACGTGTCTGATACTGGAAGTGTTCGTCAAGTAGTAAAGACAGAAATCAATCATTTTAAGATCTAAAGACGGTGTTGAGATATCTTAGATTGGAGAAAGGCAAACATACGTTTACGGCATTAGTTGATTTAGAGACTACTTTTGTCGGTGTCAACTGGGACATACTCTGAATTTTGAAGGTACCACGCGGAAATCCCGCCGAGTGAAAGGACAGCACAGACTGCATTTATAAGACACGAACATAGAAGGGGAGAGTGGTTGAGAAAGCAGTGAGACAAACTTGTATCTAATCCATGACGATATTTAATGTGTTTGTTGGGCAAGAGCTAAACGAACCAAGGAGAAATTTGTAAAGGGAATCAGGTATGAAGAAGAATTAAAAACTTTGAAGATATGCCCATTGTAATGATGAGGACTTAGAGAATCAGTTGAATAGGTAGTGAGTTGAAAAAGGACTATAATATGAAAATCAGCGAAAGTAAGGAAAGGATTATGGAATATAGTCGAAATAAATTCTAGACTAAAAATAGAAGATTAGTTTTGTTAGTTGAGCTGAAGAAACTGATGAAATTTGAAATAGAGTGGATAGAAACCACAGGCTGATAAAATAGGGTGGTGGAGAGCAGATATCTGTCAACATTGCACATACATCAGTTTGAACGTCTTTTCAGGAGGCTGATGTTGTTCAATACAAGGAGCACGTACTAAACGATGCCACATTTTTCATTTCTTTCATTTTTGACTTGAAAAATCTTGTAATTTTGACTAGTCCCTACACGCAATGTAACATTATGGTTATTAAAATTTCTTTCTGATGAAGACATCTTTCGAGGTGTCGAAACCTAGGTCAATGTATTAAAAATCGTTTGCAACTGGTTTGCTGTTCCATTTCTTCGTAGAAACATTACCGTTGCAACGTAAGTTCTAATATTGCACTACCTTTTTAGAAGTTATAACACACATCTGTCTCTTAATTCCTCCGTTTTTCCAGTCCAAACATGTAATACAGCGCCAAAGTCAACACATTCTAGAGTACGAGTATTAACTAATTCACGAAGTACACCGATAATTGTTCAAATGTGGGTTAGGTGTTTAAGAGACCCTGACAGTTTCATTGCAAAATACCCAGTTCTTCAGTATAAATATAATTTCGAGTTCCCGTTCTTATCATTTCAGAAAACCTAATATCAGTGGGTGTTGTGCATATTCGAAGACAAAAAGTTACAACATAGTGGCAACTTTTCTCACAACGTGACTTTTCCAAATAAACTATAGTTTAAAAATGACGCTACTATCAGTATTTGTAGGAAATAAGCGCCTTACAGAATTTCGGTACAGGAGACAATTTCTTTTCTTTTCTGTTTTTTTTTTAACTTGAATTTGGTCCCAACATAATTTAAAAATGCATTGTGTTTACTATGTCCTTCAAGCATTTCATTGAGGTATAAACTATCGAAGGGTGTGACTTTTTAAGCATACATTAAAATTTTGTTCAGTGTTTCATTCCATTAAACACTGACGGAAAATAAACTGAACACCGAGAAGGAGCGGTACGTCATAAAGGAGATTTGGTAGGCGTGTTTGTACATCTGAAACGTGATTTCGATTCAAATTTGGCGCCATTCGCGTAACAGTGGCTCTAGTGGAGTCACTAAAAGGGTGCAAATTAGGTTTGCTTTAAGTAAACGCTCTAACTTTCGTGATCGTTAGTTACCTTTGAGATTCGACATTGTGAGTTGATGTTAGTCTACAATGCCTTTAAACCGAAGAAGATGCTACTATCATCATCTCACTAAGTTTGAACGAGATTGTGTAATAGGGCTACGAGAAGCTGGATGTTCGTTCTGAGACACTGCAGAAAGACTCGGCAGGAATGTAACTACTGTACATGACTGCTGACAGCGGTGGTCAAGAGAACATACCGCCGCAAGAAGACCGGGCTCTGGATGGTCACATGTCACTGCTTAGAGGAAGACCATTGTACTCGGTGTATGACTGTGGCGCAACGTACTGCATCTGCAGCAGCAGTTTGAGCAGCAGCTGGCGCAATAGTGACACAAAGAGCTGTCGTAAATCGGTTTCTTCAGGAACAGCTCCAACCTAGGTGCCCTGTAGCGTGCACTTCTCTAGCCCTAAACCACAGGCATTTGTGACTTCAGCGGCGTCAAGCAAGAGCTCATTGGAGGGCAGTGTGGACGTCTTTTATGTTTTCTGGTGAATATGGCTCTGCCTCTGTGCCAGTCATGGTCGTGTATTGGTTAGGAGGAGGCTGGATGAGGCCCTACAACCAGCTCTGCTGCGTGCTTGACAGAATGGATCTACACTTGGAGATACGGTCTGGGATGCGATTTCGTATGAGAGCACGACACTCTAGTGGTTATCCCACGCACCCTGACTGCACATTTCTACGTCAGTCCGTTTACTGGACGTTCTGTGCTGCCATAAACAGCATTCCGATGGGTTTTTTCCAACAGGATAACGCTCGCCCACATATCGGTGTTATAAACCAACATGCTCTACAAAGCGCCGATGTGTTGCCTTGGCTTACTCGATCACCTGATCTGTCTCCAATCAAACACATATGGGACATCATGGAACGACAACTCTAGCGTCATCCATGGACTGCGTTAACCGTCCATGTATTGACCGACCAAATGTAACAGGCATGGAACTCCATCCTACAAACTGAATCCACCACCGAAGAACACAATGCGTGCACGTCTGCATGGTTGCACTGAACAAACTGGCGGTTACACTCGTTATTAACTTGGGTAGCAGCATCTCACATTTACAGTGGTCCATATCACACATTAACCTGTGATCTTGCAATGTTAATCACTTAAATATGTTGCCTATACAACCATATTCCCGAAAAGTCGTTACTCTACATTAAATATATTTTGTGTTTGCGATTTTTTCTGTCGGCGTAAATACACTAATATTCTTTCATAGTTTCGTTGACTTTTTGCGTTTTTTGCAAAAGACACGGTAATAGTTGAAGTGGATCAAGTGTTATTTTTCCTGGTCTTTATCCAGTATCTTCACGGGTTAAGGAAGTCGGTTATTGGATATTGCAATGTTAATAATTGAAGGTGGGGCGTGTCCTTCCTGTCACCATCCTTTCTCTTTTCGGGACGGAATTTTAGCCCCAACTGTCTACGTGCAGTATTATCCCATGAGAAAGTCTGCGAATGTTCTATAACAGTTCGCGAATCGTGTAATAGAGGGGGTTTGTGTATACTAGTCGGGCATTCACCTAGTCAGATGTGGAAAACCGCCTAAAACCCATATCCACGCTAGCCGGCTAACCGACCATTGTCGTTAATCCCTCGGGTGGACGGGATTCGTAGCTGGCGTGACTCCCCGAATCTCAGAAGCTACGTATTAATGCGTGCAGCTATTGGGCGGGCCGCCAAAGTGAATCAAGTATTACTCCCAATTAAATTTCCTCTGAAAACATTGCATTTAAATACGTAGATGGCTGCCACAGTGGTTGTAATTAATATGAGGTGCATTTAGTAAGAAATGCTACACTTTTCTTTTTCTGAAAGCAGCTTGGTTTTATTCAGGATCCCAATAAATGATATTATTCCCCACTCTTTTCTCCAGAAACCCCGTCTTTCAACATAAACTCCGTTCAATGTAACGGCCTCATACCACCTTGGTGTAAGGGCCTGTACGCCAGCATTGTACCAATCCACTGGCGCGACATCAAAGACAACTTCTTACTGCATCTATCGCCTCCTCATCATCCACACAGTGTTTTCGGCAGAGTACATACTTCATTGTGCGAAACGGATGGATGTCGAAATGTGTGAGATACTGACTGAAGGATGGATGAGGAAGAACTGTCCAATGAAGTTCTGTGAGCTACTCTCGGCTGCGTAGATATGTACGAGTCCTTGCGTTGTCATGGAGAAGTTCGTTTGCATTTTTGTGGCGACGAACACGTTGAAGTCGTTCCTCCGATTTCCTGAGAATAGCACAGTCCACTTCAGCGCTGATCGTTGCAGTATATGGGAGAACATCATACAGAATAACCCTTCCAAAGTCAGGAGACCGTCGTTATCACTTTAGCAACTGAGGTTGCGGCTTTATCTAGTTATTCGGAGAAGAGGTGGCGTGGCACCACACCGTGATTTGCTGCTTTGCTTCCGGTTCGAAGCGATGAACCTATGCATCATCGCCTGTGACGATACTGGACAAAAAGTTGTCACGATGAGCCTCTAAAATCGAAATTCCGCACAGATGGTTCCTCGTTGCTCTTTATGGTCTTCTGAGAGGTGGAGATCAATTCAGTTGGCACACAACTTTGAGCACCCTAGTTGGTGGACAAGGGTGTCAAAATTGCCAACAGAGACGTCCAGTTTAGCAGCGAGATGTTTGATTGTGATTAGTCGATCACCTAGAACTAGAGTTTCGGTTAGTTCCAATGTTGGTGTGTGCGGCCGGTCGTCACGGGGTGATCGAACAGGTTCCCCGAGATTTTTGCGATGAAAACAGATGCCTCGCCCAATGATTCACCGTGCTTTTGTTCACTGCTAGATCTCCGCAAGCGCCTATGAATATCTGTGGTGTTCTGATATTCACCCAAAGGCACTCAGTGACCGCTCCCTGCTAGGAACTCCGTTACAGATGCAAATTTTGAAAGCTACGTATAGCGTCGGCACTACATGATACACTAGGGGCTCAAGCGGGAATATTCCACGGTGTCCCACGACAAATTCCACATTTTTTTTTTCTACCGAAATTGGCCTACAAAAGAAGGGTTTGCATTACTTATTGAACGCCCCTCTCGTATATGCCAGAATTGTATTTTTCTTAATCAAGGTTAGCATTGTGATGTGTCCGCCCCCATTGCTGAATGGTCAGCGTGACGGACTGTCGTCCTAAGGGGCCCTGGTTCGATTGCCGGCTGGGTTGGGGATTTTCTCCGCTCAGGGACTGGGTGTTATTTAGACAGGGGTAACACCACCAGCAGTCGACCAATGGTGTAAACGCCCATAAAATGACCCCTACGTCGGGTTGAAACCGGTTGGCGGTATTATAACAGTAATAAATGCAATTAAGACTGTTCTCGAATTATTGACTGGGTGTTGTGTTGTCTTCATCGTCATTTCATCCCCATCCGGCGCGCAGGTCACCCACTGTGGCGTCGAATGTAATAAGACGTGCACCAAGTCGGCTGGACCTGCCCCGTAAGGGGTCTCCCGGCCAGTGACTCCAAACACTGATTTCATTTCCATTGTGATGTGTACCTCTTCATCTACGGGTTTGCTGACATTTGAGAGTGCAAAACTATGTCGTAGTAGCATATACGCTGAAAAATAGGAATTTAGCATCCAACGTACTGCCTAAAAGAGTATTATAATATCCGATACACTGTCTGAAACACTGTGTGTGATCTGTTTTAGGATATCATGGAGCAACTGCTGAAGTGTGAGACAACTTCACGTCGTAATGGAGCTTCTGATGGGCAGACGTAGTGGACGCGAGAAAGACTTTGGTGTTGACAGTAAGAAACTGAAATGTCGAGCAGCGGTGGCGACGACGAAGCTGACCAGTTAGCAGGAGGTGGTCCCAGGGCAGCAGGTGTAGAGGCTCCGCTCTAAGAGACAAGGAAGCCAAGAGAGGCCGTGGGCGAGAAGGCGACTTGCGAAAACATTACGGACTCCATTTTTAATGAGGGGGAACAGCGGCGGAAGATGAGTTGCGTCCAGGGAGAGAGGGAGGGAGGGTAAACCCGCACAAACGAGAGACACCGTCGTCCTCCCTCTGTCTGTGCGTCGCCTTTGACGGAGCCGAGAGGGAAGAAAAAAGCAAGAAAGGGGGAAGCAAATGAAGTCTGTGTCGGCTGCCCCATGCTTCACGTGCCCTCCTGTCTAGACGTTACTTGAAAAATTCGCTTTCACGTGCGAGAAGCGCGTCGTATATCTTTCGTCCAGCTGCGTAAAAACAAAAAAAAGAAAGGTCGACTATTTGCTGAAAACAATAGAGTCATCTAACAAATGAAGTTTCACTGTTTATCATTACAAACTCATTCCTAACTAGAACTGCAAACTTTCGGATGGGCATAGAGAAGCGAAAAATGGTAGTAAGACGAACTACCAGCTGCTTACATGTGTGAGAGACTTCAGTGTCGTCGGTGATTGGAGGGGGAGAGAGGGGGGGGTTGTGTCATCAGCCTTCTGATTCGTTTGATACGATCTGCCATGGCTTCCTCTCATTTCCCGACCCCCTCATCTCAGATTAGCATTTTGATTATGTTCTGGATAAACGAACGCTCTTATTCACAAGTTCAGAAGATAAACACAAAAATGATACATATCAGCGAATAGAACGTTGCACTAAGACGTAGTTGTACTAAGGGGCAGGCGTATACAAATAATACGCTCCATATTGTTGCATCCAAGTAGTCGCACCTGACGATAATGTAATATCACTCGACCTTCTTTTAATATATTAATTAGATTTTTGTGGCAAACAATAAATCCATTACACTTGATTACGTTATTGAAATTCTTCCAATCAATATGTAGCATACAGCAAACCAGTGCTTAACAGTATTAGTTAAATCTGCCTTGGTTGCAATTTTAGTTTTTTATTTTTCAACGACGCGTTTCGCCTTATTTACGCATCTTCAGGTTATCTACATAGAAAACAAAGAACAAAAACATCTATTTAAGAATCGCGATCGCGTTGTGCAGACATGGATAACCTATTAGCATGTATAAACAGATCAAATATTGAAAGAGCAAATACCTTAATTTGGTATTTCTTAGAAGAATCGTTTAGTCAGTGTAGCCAAAGGGCATCGTCGAATATATCAGGCCAACATCGCCTTCGCTAAACTCAGTAAAAACTAGGAATATAAAATAGTAAAATCATTACCTTTCCTAGATGGACGCGAGAGGCACCATGTTCTGCACAGAGCGTTTCCGTTCACAGGAGCGAGTGACAGAGTAAGATGGGTACTCAGGTAGTAAGCATAATGCCAAAAATTAAAAAAAATGCAAACAAGACTGTTTTTAACTGATACTGATTACGTTATTGTCTAAAATTAAATTTTAAGAACACGGCTATTTGTACGTATATAAAATTGCTAATTCAATCTCAGATATGGTGAGAGCTTTATATCTCCTTCTTGTAGGCAACAAAGTGTAAAATTCTTAATACCGATATGTTCTCACTCATTAATATTTTAATATTTGTTGTTATGGGAATAGCACAGTTTATTTTGATATGGAATGTCTCTGGAACATCCCGATAAGATCTACGTCGTCTTCTGGATCTTCAGTACATGTGAGAGAGTCTGTCACTCCAGTCCTTGAGAGATTTTTATGACTGTACCACGAATTTGTTAATACAGTAAGCTAAAATAAAGTGACTGAAAAGCCCTTTTTCTGCTATGATATTTACCAATAAGTTTCCCATTGATCGTAGACGCTTTTTTTTTACGTGTCGAATGTCGCCATATGGAAGCTGTGTAAATGGCGGGTCTCCTTGTTTGATATCTGCTTTAGCAAGACCATTTACTATACGCCAGATACTTGAACGTTTCTTCACCCGTATTGGAAGCATAGATTTATTTCCATTACTGGCTTTCGTAATTAGTTATACCACAGCATAAACATAACTGTTATCAGCTTTCTACTTTCGATGCTCTAATTGCTGCAAGCACTTTTATAGTCCGACACAGTTCGTGTTTTGTCTGCTTTTTCAGATACAAACTTAATTGCTTCTTTAATAGCTGTAACTTCTGTTAACACTTGAAGGTGTTAATAAAAACTTTTCAGCTATCTGCAGCCAAGGGTAATAAGAAGCGCATCCAACTCCATCACATGTTTTAGATCCATCAGTATGCATGGTGCAAATTTTAAGTTTCCAAACCAGAATAACTCGAAAAATAAGCTTAACACGAAAAATGTGTAGAATCCAAAGGTCATTGTTTTCGAGGGAGACATCTGCTGGTGCTAAAATTAGCCCTCCACCCCTCCCCCTGGGCGTGGGGTGCGAGGCAACTTTAAAATTTAAAATGGGAACCCCCATTTTTATTGCAGAGTCAGATTCTAAATTTAAAAAAACTACACATTTTGTGTTAAACATTTGTTTTGATTCTTGGTAGTTGGCGCTGTAACTCAAGAAAATCTATGTTCTCATTTTTGCGTGGAAAATGGTTACGGAGAAATAAAAAAATACTTATTTACTTCGTAAATTTTTATTAGTTAAAACTAAAGCTCTCCCCCTCTCCCCATAGGGTGGTATTTGAGAGAGAGGAATTAGCTTCGCAAATCAGTTAGTTGTTTAGTTGATGAATTCACTCGTTAGTAAGAAGGAAGTTTGGTTCGTTAGTTCAAAAATGGTTCAAATGGCTCTGAGCACTATGGGACTTAACAGTTGTGGTCATCAGTCCCCTAGAACTTAGAACTACTTAAACCTAACTAACCTAAGGACATCACAAACATCCATGCCCGAGGCAGGATTCGAACCTGCGACCGTAGCGGTTAGTTAGTTAGCTAGTCAGATGATTTGTTTGATAATTAAAAGTTGTGTGGCCTCATGACCACGAAACAATAAAAATTTATCAGAATCTGTGGAAAAAATGAATATGTGGGTCAACATTTCTATAACTGTAATTCCTCTATCTCAAACCCCACCCTATAGGGAGAGAGGGCGATTTTTAGTTTTAGCGAACAAAAATTTACGAAGTAAATAAGTATTTTTTACTTATACGTAACCATTTTCCGCGAAAAAATGAAAACATGGATTCTCTTGACTTACATTTCCAACTACTAAGAATCAAAACAAATGTTTAAGTCAAAATGATTCTGCAGTAAAAAATGGGGGTTCCGATTTAAAATTTTAAAGTTGCACCAGCATATGTCCCTCTCGAAAATAATCAACTTTAGATTCTACACATTTTTTCGTGTGAAGCTTATTTTTCGAGATATTCTGGTTTTTCAGCTTTAAATTTGCACCCTGTATACTGAGCTGTAGCGTATTCTACCTGGGCGCGCGAGCGATCCTACTGGCGCCACTTGTGCGCGCATTCAGTGGATTCTGGCCCTTGTCGTATCATCTTTGCTTGGTTACGTGTTCCCTCTGGGGCTACATGGTAGTGAGTGGTACGTGGGACGCGGAGCTGGACGGGTGTGTACCTGAGTACTCAGCGACCTGGCGATGTCAGCGAGCTGAAACCGTTGTCCTGTCTCCTGCAGCGTTGACCGTTGTTACCGGCGAGTTTAGTGGGTAAGGAGTGTCTCTCGCTGAGTGCAGTGTGGTTACCAAGTGCGTCAGTCAATTGTAGTGTGCTAAATATGCCGACATGTACTGGACAACTTGTTAGCAGCTACGACCAGGGGGCCAGTGTTATCCTGCTCCTACCTGAATTCCTGAAGCAATTGTCCTGTTTACCATTTATAGAAAATCTTGTATGAAGGTGGTTCAGCAAGTACTGTGCTTAAAGACTGGTAGGTCTTTCAGGTATGAGCTGTCCAGAAATCAGGTTCCCTTTTGCCCTATGAGTGCCTTTTTGTGCTATGTGTGTAAATCCGGAGATTTCTGCGGTATTTTGCAATTTTTAATCTGGTGCTTGAAATCGTTGTTGGCTATCAATGAGTATTTGATACTACTGATAGTGATTTCTGTTCATTGTAGACCTTATGATCCTTCCTGGAGAGAGTTAGTGGATTTGGCTCGTAACTTGCGTACGCTCAGCCCGAATGTTCGCACGTGTGGGTCAAGTTTGCGCTCGTGTTTGTACTTGTACACTGTTACTCAGTGCTGAGGAGCCCTTCGGGATATAGGTGTACACTGCCTCTTGGTGCTTATCCAATTTACAGTGTCTATTTGTTCGTAAGAAGCCTCAGTAGAGGCTTACCTTCACTTACTTAATTTTGTTTGAATTATTGTGTAATTGGTCTTCTTTTAAAAAATGACTTCGTACCATTTCTTGTTATTGCTACGAAGGTTAACTTCCTATGTTATGACAGGAGCGATCCTCTACTAAAGTTTTCATAGTTGGTTTCCTATTACATGTTTAATTGGCCGTTTAAGTATTGCTGTGAATGTTAATTTCTATCAGACTTGTTTACCGTTTATTATTTGATATGTGTTGACAGCCTTGTATCGGCAGCGGTTGACGCGTTGATGTTCTGCTGGTCCGGGCCAGGGACGCGTTTGCCTTATGCTTCGTTTGCTTGCGCGGGATTAGCCGAGCGGTCTCAGACGCTGCAGTCATGGACTGTGCTGCTCGTCCCGGCGGAGGTTAGAGTCCTCCCTCGGGCATGACTGTGGGTTTGTCCTTAGGATAATTTAGGTTAAGTAGTGTGTAAGCTTAGGGACTGATGACCTTAGCAGTTAAGTGCCATAAGATTTCACACAAATTTAAAATAAGAAATTGGTGGCTTACCCGTCATCGAGCGAGATCTAGGTGTTGGCGGGTCACACGCGCTTCGGAGCTTCTCAAGTTGTTGACGGGCGTTGATACATATCAATGGGGACAGGTGAAAACGTGTGCTCCGGCCGGGACTCGAACTCGGGATCTCCTACTTACATGGAAGACGCTCTATCCATCAGAGCCACCGAGCGCAGAGAGGACAGTGCGACTGCAGGTACTATCTCACGCACGCCTCCCGTGAGAACTACATTTTCACCTTATTTGTCCACACACTACATTCGTAGTTTCCCGACCCAACACACTCATTACTCGTGGAAGACATTCTTGCCAAGTCCCGTAAGAGTTCGGGTAATACGTGTGCATCCGCACAGGAGGTCGTGGCCGGTATTGCCAGAACTATGTCCGAAAGAACAGACACCATATCATGTGGGGGTTGTCACCGGATTAGGAAGTAATGTACTCAGTGCTTCTGTTATTGTAAGTTCCTTATGGGCGTCTGATGAAAGCCATTAGGTGAACTGGCCACTGAGTTCCTGGAATTTTTTGAGGAAAAAAAGGGGGTTTGTCATTAACTTTTCAGTAGTGTTTTAGAGGCCCGGTACATTAAATACTTAACTTGATTTATGTTTAACAGTTTTCTGGCCAATCAGTGCAGCATTACTGTTTGCTTCGGTTTTTACAGGTGGGTGGCGTTTGGCCATCTTGACCGCATTTTGTCTATATGAGAGCAGAATAAACAGAGGAACTTAGATTGAAGTCCTGTTGTGGGATTAGCCCACAGTTGATACTATACTCGTGGACAGAGTGCCACCGCAGTTTTATTTAATCAATTCACTGTACGTAATCGTGTCACCATTGTATTACACAGCTGACAAGTTCTTAGAGCACAAATTATTTTGTGTATAATGCCAATGTGCTCCTACATTGTGAATTTAATTTAAAAACTTTAACTATTGAAATGTATTTCAAAGATAAATTTGTTTGGGTACGATAAATAGCGGATCAAGCTGGGCCACCCTTTCACGTTTCCTCCTTAAATTAATCTCTACACTTGTCCTGGGTGTCACATATACGCAATAAATATGGCCGTTTGATACCCAGGTAATTTGTCACACCACTGTTTGCCAGCCGGTGTGGCCGAGCGGTTCTAGGCACTTCAGTCTGGAACAACGCGACCGCAGGTTCGTATCCTACCTCGGGCATGGATATGTGTGATCTCTTTAGGTTAGTTAGGTTTAAGTAGTTCTAACTTCTAGGGGACTGGTGACCTCAGATTTTAAGTCCCATCGTGCTCAGATCCATTTGAACAATTTGAACACCACTGTTTGCTCTAAACGCTTGACACATACTGTCTGATGGATGAAAAGCTTCAGGTTGGCAGACTGTATTGTAATATTCGTTAGTGATCATTGGTAACATTCGGTCCTCCCGTGTCAAAATAAACGTAAATCTGAGACATCTCAAATCTTGTAATAACAGCGGTGATCGTTTGTCTTCTCCTGGGTATTCTCTTTCTGTTAGTGGCTAAACTTGAGCTATCAGGCGATGATCAATTACTACGGTACTTCGAAACAAGCTTTTTAAGAGTAGTTTTCTCTAGTTTTCAAAAGGTATTTATCTTACTTCTAATAGAGGCGCATCAGTTGGTGCCTACTTCATTGCTCCTAGGTACTGCCTAATAGTCGGAAATTTAAGTACATTTACTTTTTCTAGTACATATTGTGCGACATTTCAAAACAAAGTTTTCGCAGTCCGTAACAGAGCGTATCAGTCCGTTGCGACATTCACAGCTCTATCATGACAATATGATTAACGTGATCAATCCACGATAGTCTACTATTCAGAAGAAGCCCTAATCTATTGCTGATGTTCGCACATTAGATCTAAAAATACCCACTTGACTTCAATCTCGGAAGTTTGCGACAGTGATAATCTCTGCCACAGTGATCGTAATGATCCAAAGATGTTCTCCACATGAGTTCAAAGTCTTTGTCAGCCTTCTTTTTTCCCTCGTCCCATTATGTAAAACCGAAAAGCAAACTTATCTCTGAATAACTACCATTTTGTCGTAGAGGCTAAAACGGTGCAGATATTTATGTACGACTGGCGCCTAAAATATGATTTTAGTACTTTTATTTATTCACGATAAATTTGCCTCTGTTTCAAGGTCATAATTGCATGTATTGGTGTCGTATAATACGTGTTTACTTGACAATAAATCCAGTCGAGGCACTGAACGGTCATTCCTCGATTATTTATGTCAGTAAGTTTACGAACCTGCATCTTTGCGGGAGTTTTTCCAGAGATTTCTTTAATGGAAACTCAAGACCTAATAATTTGTTTAGTATTCCACTCGTTGCCAGTAATACAGACAAATATGTACACTACAGTGGACAACCCAACGAACATATTTCGAAAGCGGACTGCTACCGGAATTCGCAGGCAATTCGTGGCAACAACGTCTACGAATTGCACGAACGTATTGACACTTGTACCTACCGTTAGAACATGTGCCCAGAGAACAGAGCAACCGTAAGGTGAATAAAAAACCTTGGAGAGGTGCTTTATCCACTGATACGTGTCTGTCTTCTGTATGTCTTGCAGTCTTCATGCAGTCGTCCCCTGAAACCTTCGGTTTACTTATGAATAATCCTAGTCTATCCCTTACACCACAGGTTTTTCTCTGTGGCTGCCTCTACTGCAGCGGAAGCTATGCCATACTGTCTGAACACACATTGTCTCATCTTGCCTTTCTTCTCCAGGTTTTTTTTCCTTGCCTTTTCTGCAAGGAATTTCTTCAGTAGTTGGGAAAGATATTTGGGTGAATAATGGTATTCCCGATCAATAGCCGTAAGGAGGCTTTTACACTGCACTAATAATACCTTCATTATTTAGGTGTCTGTGTGTTGCGCTATACATTGTCTTTCTACAGGTCAGAAAAACGTTGAAACCTCTTCAGTGCTAAGAAAAAACATGAACACCTCCAACAACAATCAATAATACCATATGATGCAGCATTTGGGATGGCAAAACAAACCCAAGGGATTTTAGAAAGATAGGACATATTCCTCATCATCAGTAATCTATTACTCATATGATATTGTCATATTCCTGTAGAACTTCCACTGATATTGCAGTGGTATTGAACTTTTATTCATTATAAGCATATTAGTAACTATTAATTTGAGCAGTGGCTCAGAAATACGCCTAAAGGAAGCTGTATACTACATAAAAGCTATTGTAAGTGTTCTCTGCTGGGTATGCCAAAAATGAAAATGGTTTTATTGCAAGGGAGCACTTGTGTACAGTCCACGACACACTAATGATGGTTTTACACTAGATGGAAGTCCTCTGGGATTACGTCGAGTAGTGTTCCTGTCGAAAATATTTGGTATGACGTGCAGTGCTGTTTCGAAAATCAGTAACTTGGTCATATGCAAATTTACTAAAACCGGTTTCAGCTTTGCATCCTACATAAAATGTAATGATTAGAGGAATTATAGTAATTACCACGCACCTTCGTGTAGCTGCTGTAATCATTAGGTCTCACGATGGCTGCGAAGCAGAAACCCATAATCAAATTTAACAAAATAGCATGTGACCGAGACACTGACATCTGTAATCTATTCCACTACAAGGTCATAGGTCTTCTTCATAGGCAGAATTTCGGTGTCACTTCGAAATGAGTAATTGGCTACAGTAACCTTTTCCTATCGCTCAATTTGCGAATGCGTATCTGGTAGCATTGACGACAACTGACCTACCAGTTAATTTAATTATCTTCTTTTTCTTCTGAACTGTCGCTTGGGCCTTGAAGTCCATACACGTTCTCTACAGTCCTCTTCCAGTGCTCTCTTTTCCTGGCTTTTGCAGTCCGCTGTCCTTTACTCAGGTCCATTGCCACCGCGTCTTCATCAATATCATCCTTCGATCTGGTCCGTGGCTTTTAATTACAAATTAAATTTTAATTATAAATTCACGAAATCAATTTATTTTCGCTGAAGCTTCTCTCGGCTGTAGGCTGAAGGACCCCCTGTTTAGAAACGATAGATGTATGCAAAGATTCATTCTCTCAAGCAGGACGTTTTAGCTCAGCTGTTCAGCTCATCTCCTGAACCGTGTAAGATATGTTAATACTGTTTCCGCCCAGATGAATCGTGAGAAAGGCCTCACTAAATTACGTATGCTGTATTTTCTGAGCTATGTTGGAGAGTATTGGTATCAACTCCGCTTTTTTAAAATAGAACTCTAGTATTTTCTGCAAGTAGTACGGCAGTTACAAAAAATTCGAAAGTGGAATTTCACTCTCCAAATTATTACTACATGTTTTCGAACGAATACAATTATCAGAACTTAGAATTGCTGTGTTATGCGGAATTAAGTGATTTTATATCCAAACAAACAAAAACGTCACGTCCGATAGCGAGGAAACGCTATTGCACCGCCGCGATGCATAAAACAGACGCAGAGGAAAGGTAGCTTTCATTCCGTCTGTATCGTTGACGTATGTCGATTGCAGGTTAGTTTTAAAAAGTAAATTTATTTCACAAAGAGAAAAAAGATATGCTACTTTTTTGTGAAAAATGCAGAGAGAACGCGAAGAGAACAGTTGAGTTGTAGGCACAAAGGCATCACGACAGACCGTGTCCAACAAGAAAGCAAATTCAGCAAACGTATAATGCAGAAAACTGTTATTCGAAGGCAGCTGGAATACTATGCCGATGGCAATTTGCAACCCTGCAACCGACTGAGTGAACAAGACAGGGGTGGTGACAGAAGCTGCTGATGATACACTTATCACCAGAGATACTGGCAGTGTGTCTGAAATAAGTCAGCTGAGCGGTGTTTTCATTTTACACCCAAATAGCCTCCACATGTATCATGTGTCACTTCACGAGCAGGTCAGTCAGCGGGACTGCAGAAGACGAATGGAATTCTGTTGCTGATACGAGATCGGGATAGTAGGTTCTTTCTTGAAGTAATTCTCTGTACCGACATACGGGAGGATACCAAATAACCTGAAATGATTTTTTAAAATCTATATATTTGAAATCGTTTACAAAATAACCTTGTCCCTTTAAAAATATTCTCCATTACAACTAATAAATTTGTCCTACCGATGCTTCCACTGTTCGAAACATTTTTTGTAGTCATCCTTAGAAATGGCTGACAGCTCCTCCCTTGTTTTTTTCTTGACTTCTTCAGTGTTGTCAAATCGGTGTCCTTTCATGCGGCTTTTCATACGTGGAAATAAGAATAAGTCGCACGAGCAAGGTCAGGCGAGGAAGGTGAGTGAGACAGCGGAACCATGCCATTTTTAGACAAATTATCTAGTACAGATGGTTATGTGGAAGTGCGTTGTCTTGGTGAAAGAAGCAGTCTCCTGTCTGCCAAAAACCTGGTCTTCCTTAAGAAAACTGTTGCGGAATCTTCTTCAAACTTCTAAATAAAAGATTTGGTTGGTGGTCTGACCTGAAGGGACAAATTCTGAATGAACGAAGCCCTTGGCATCAAAAAAGCAAATCAGCATTGTTTTGATGTTTGATTTGACTTGACATTTTTTTGGATGGGGTGATGATATCTACCACTGGCTTAACTTTTGCTTTGTTTCTGGGTTGTAACCATAGCACCATGACTCATCACCAGTAACGACCTTGGACAGAAAATCTAGGTCAGTTTCAAGCCATTGTTTCAAAGCACGACATGTTTTCTCTAGATTGTCAGTCAGAAACTGGGTAGCACGTTCCATTCTCAAATCTTCCTTTAAAATTCACTGAACCGATCTTAGCAAGAACCCATTAACCACTGACAGTTCATCTGTCTGTCGAGGGTCTGTGAGCACAAGCTCTCGAATTTTTCTAATATTTTCGTCGATTCGGGCAACTGGTTGACGTCCAGAACGAGGTTTCCCCCATCAACGGACATGTCGCCATTTTTTAAATCGAGCAAACCACTCGTTCACTTAAGTTTCTCATTGCTTCCGTCATCTGTTTTCAACATTAAAATAGTTTCAGCAGCATTTTTACCGAGTAGAAAACAAGCTTTCTCAATTACACCATGTTAACTTAAACTTGCCATCGTGAAATAACGCAACAAGAACGAAACAGCGCTAGCAAAACAATCAGTGCAGATGAAAAGAACAAGCCAAGTCGGCAACACATGCGGCACTGAACTGGCAGAAATTCAAACTACACGAGCTCCGCCCATGACAATTTTATTCCGGTTTCCTTTGTGTCCCCCTTTACTAATCACAGAGAGCTGAACGTAAGAAATATGGACTCACGGCCTCTGATAATCCGCACCGGCTGAGGCTGGTTGAATATTAAAGACGGGCGGTGAAAATTTAATGTGGGATTGTTGCAGAGTACGGGACTGCTACTTACGTCACTGAGAGCACAAGATATACGTACACTGTTTCTTATCGATGTGCTACCGGCTGTCGTCGAGAAAGTACCTCCTGAAACCTGTAGATGTGTCCGGTACCAGTAAGATGGGTGCCCTGCTCACTACTAGTTCTAAGATAGAAAAGCACGCATTTCTTTCTTGGTCACTCGATACCACGTCAAGGAGTTATCATTTGGTCTGCACGTTCGCCTGATTTCTCGCCTCCGTACATTTCTCTGGGTAGACTAAAGGATGAAGTCCATGTTAGGCGCTTCAGTCCGGGACCGCGCTGCTTCTACGGTCGCAAGTTAGAATCCAGCCTCGGACATGGATGTGTGTGATGTACTTAGGTTAGTTAGGTTTAAGTAGTTTTAAGTCTAGGGAACTGATGGCCCAGCTGTTAAGTCCCATAGTGCTTAGAGCCATTTGAACAATTTTTTAAGTCCATGCGCAAGTTCCGAGGACCTCGCATTGTTTCAGCCTGTACTTCGATAACGAAGGAAGCTCTGCACTCTATGCAGAAGTACTTGCGTTAGCGGCTGCAAACGTTTGTTGCAGTAGACGGTGAGTATTTGTAGCGATGAGATAAATGCAACCTTAAGGAAGTGTTTATGTCTAAATTCTTTCGTGGTTTTCTTTTTCTTGCGGTTGTCGACGTAATTTTGCGACGTAATTGTGTATCCTGACATTAAACAAGACATGAGGTTGTTATTTAACAGTCTTTGTACTTCAGTTCCCTGTTTTGTAATCCACTAGCTGATAAACCAGGCAGTGCCTGGGAATCTTTCGCCAACTTTCTATTAGAAACGTACTGTTTCTGTATGGTGCGTGCAGATGCTTCGCGTATCTGCAACGCTATTTTGTATAGGTCCCTATGGCAACGCCTTTTGATAGCTCTATAGACAGCTATTGTTTTCGCTTACAGCCGTAAGCGCTTCCCAGGTTAAAGCTGTCAAAGGCATTACCACTATCAGGTATTTCCTTAATTTTATTTGACTGTAGCAGTGTACTAGTAGTAAAGAATAAGTGTTAAGACTTCATGTATAATATTGCATTTTTTTTTCGCGTGTCAGCGTTTGTGATGTCATACCTCCTGAACTGTGTCGTGCAGTGATAAATCTGTGTTGGTACATTCAACGGCATATGTGGATACTGTCTGCGAAATATATTGCCAGCACTGGCTTGAGCAATATTCAGCGGCACATGAAACGGCATTTGTGGATACAGTCTGCGAAATATACTGCCAATACTGGTATTAGTAAAGACCTGGTAAATTTAAACGTCATGCATGTTGCCACAGTTTTCGCGAATCTCATTGTTTATGGTGTGACATCTCTTGCTCTCTGTGTCATATAATGATATAATTTTGTAAGTGAATTTAGGGACATATGTGCACATTGTCAGCTTAATTAATTGCGAATGAGTTACAGTTAGTATCACAGAAGTAAAAAATTTAAACTCCATGCATGATGCGGCAGTTTTTCACGCATCAACTATTAATTGGTTCTTACCCCTATAACGATTGTCGTTTGACAGTAAGAGATACCTTGTAAGATTGGTTGAAAAACATACATAAATATATGTTGTAGTGGCCTTCAGTCCTGAGACTGGTTTGATGCAGCTCTCCATGCTACTCTATCCTGTGCAAGCCTCTTCATCTCCCAGTACCTACCGTAACCTATATCCTTCTGAATCTGCTTAGTGTATTAATCTCTTGGTCTCCTTCTACGATTTTTACCCTCCACGCTGCCCTCCAATACTAAATTGGTGATCCCTTGATGCCTCAGAACATGTCCTACCAACCGATCCCTTCTACTGGTCAAGTTGTGCCACAAACTTCTCTTCTCCCCGATCCTATTCAATATTTCATCATTAGTTATGTGATCTACCCATCTAATCTTCAGCATTCTTCTGTAGCACCACATTTCGAAAGCTTCTATTCTCTTCTTGTCCAAACTATTTATCGTCCATGTTTCACTTCCATACATGGCTACACTTCATACAAATACTTTCAGAAATGACTTCCTGACACTTAAATCTATACTCGATGATAACAAATTTCTCTTCTTCAGAAACGCTTTCCTTGCCATTGCCAGTCTACATTTTATATCCTCTATACTTCCACCATCATCAGTTATTTTGCTACCCAAATAGCAAAACTCCTTTAGTAATGTAAGTGTCTCATTTCCTAATCCAATTCCCTCAGCATCACCCGACTTAATTCGACTACATTCCATTATCTTCGTTTAGCTTTTATTGATGTTCATCTTATATCCTCCTCTCAAGACACTATCCATTCCATTCAATTGCTCTTACAAGTCCTTTGCTGTCTGACAGAATTAAATGTCGTCGGCGAACCCCAAAGTTTTTATTTCTTCTGTATGGATTTTAATGCCTACTCCGAATTTTGTGTCCTTTACTGCTTGCTCAATATACAGATTGAAAAACATCGGGGATAGGCTACAGCCCTGTCTCACTCCCTTCCAAACCACAGCTTTCCTTTCATGTCCATCGATTCTTATAACTGCCATCTGGTTTCTGTACAAATTGCAAATAGCCTTTCGCTCCCTGTATTTTACCCCTGCCAGCTTCAGAATTTGAAAGAGTATTCCAGTCAACATTGTCAAAAGATTTCTCTAAGTCTACAAATGCTAGAAACTTAGGTTTGCCCTTCCTTAATCTAGCTTCTAAGATGAGTCGTAGTGTCAGTATTGCCTCAAGTGTTCCTACATTTTTACGGAATCCAAACTAATCTTCCCCGAGGTCGGCTTGTACTAGTTTTTCCATTCTGCTGTAAAAAATTCGCATTAGTATTTTGGAGCTATGGCTTATTAAACAGATAGTTCCATAATTTTTCAAATCTGACAACACCTGCTTTCTTTGGAATTGGAATTATTATATTCTTCACCAGATGGTAGAGTTTTGTCAGGACTGTCTCTGCCAAGGTCGTCAGTAGTTCCAATGGAATGGTGTCCACTCCGGGGGGCTTTGTTTCGACTCAGGTCTTTCAGTGCTCTCTCAATCTCTTCACCAATTTCATATTCATATACATCCTCTTCCATTTCCATAATATTGTCCTTAAGTACATCGCCCTTCTATAGACCTTCTATATACTCCTTCCACCTTTCTGCTTTCCCTTCTTTGCTTAGAACTGGGTTTCCATCTGAGCTCTTGATGTTCTCTTATCTGCAAAGGTCTCTTTAATTTTCCTGTAGGCAGTATCTATCTTACCTGTAGTGAGATAAGCCTCTACATCCTTAGATTTGTCCTCTAGCCATCTCTACTTAGCCGTTTTGCACTTCCGGTCGATCTCATTTTTGAGACGTTTGTCTTTCTTTTTGCCTGATTCATTTACGGTATTTTTATATTTTCTCCTTTCATCAATTAAATTCAATATATCTTCTGTTACCCAAGGATTTCTACTAGCCCTCGTCTTTTTGCCTATTTGATCCTCTGCTTCCTTCTCTACTTCATTCCTCAAAGCTACCCATTCTTCTTCTATTCTATTTCTTTCCCCCATTCCTGTCAAATGTTCCCTTATGCTCTCCCTGAAACTCTGTACAACCTCTGGTTCTTCCAGTTTATCCACGTCCCATCTCCTTAAATTCCCACCTTTTTGCAGTTTCTTCAGTTTTAATCTACAGGTCATAACCAATAAATTGTGGTCATAGACCACATCTGCCCCTGGAAATGTCTTACAATTCAAAACCTGGTTCCTAAATCTCTGTCTTACCATTAGATAATCTATCTGAAACCTGTCAGTATATCCAGGCTTCTTCCATGTATACAGCATTCGTTTGATTCTTAAACCAAATGTTAGCTATGATTAAGTTGTGCTCTCTGCAAAATTCTACCAGGCGGCTTCCTCTTTCATTTCCTAGCCCCAATCCATTTTTACCTACTACGTTTCCTTTTCGCCCTTTTCATACAACCGAATTCCAGTCACCCATGATATTAAATTTTCGTCACCCTTCACTATCTGAATAATTTCTTTTATTTCATCATACATTTCATCAATTTCTTCGTCATCTGCAGAGCTAGTTGGCATATAAACTTGTACTACTGTAGTAGGCGTGGGCTTCGTATCTATCTTGGCCACAATAATGCGTTCACTATGCTGTTTGTAGTAGCTTATCCGCATTCCTATTTTCCCATTCATTATTAAACCTACTACTGCATTACCCCTATTTGATTTTGTATTTATAACCTTGTAGTCACCTGACCAAAAGTCTTGTTCCTCCTGCCACCGAACGTCACTAATTCCCACTACATCTAACTTTAACCTATCCTTTTCCCTTTTTAAATTTTCTCCTGATAACGACATCCTCTTGAGTAGTACCCGCCCGGAGATCCGAATGGGGGACTATTTTACCTCCGCAATATTTTACCTAAGAGGACGCCATCATCATTTAACCATGCCCTCGGGAAAAATTACGGCCGTAGTTTCCCCTTGCTTTCAGCCGTTCGCAGTACCAGCACAGCAAGGCCGTTTTGGTTAGTGTTACAAGGCCAGGTCTATCATCCAGACTGTTGCCCTTGCAACTACTTTTCAGTAGCCACACGTTTCAGGAACCACACGTTTGTCTCGCCTCATAACAGATACCCCTCCGTTGTGGTTGCACCTACGGTACGGCTATCTGTATCGTTGAGCCAAGTAAGCCTCCCCACCAATGGCAAGGTCCATGGTTCACGGGGGGACATAAATATATACTTTTCATAATATGTATGGAGTCAATTTTTGAAGTATATCTTTCTTTCGAGGATAAAGCAGAGCAGAACTCTTACCTTAAATTCTATTTCTTTGCCTTCCAGTTAATGTATCGGTTAAACCACGTGTTGCTAGGCGTCATCAGTATTAATTTAAAACAAAACATTTCTCTGCCATACCACTTTCGTAAGTAGACTCTTTTAGCTGCGTCAAACTAGAGCCCTACGCAACATTTATCCCTAGAAACATAAACTTCAGCATAAGGCAACAATCGTGTTCAAAACAGTTAAATCGTAAGCTCTAAATACCGTAATTTATCCGTAAATAACGACTGAATTTAGAAGAATGGAGTGCTTTTTAATTTTTCTCTTTTAGAAGCTAAAAGAGAAACTACTGTAATTTTATTTTAAAAAAAGCGTCTTTGATACCGATATTTCTGTAGCTAACATACCTATGGCAAGAGACTACATTTAGTCATGATTTCTCAACGGTTGATTTGAGTGAAAACAGAATAGTAATACTTTAGACTTAACTGAACCGTGCAGTACACACACATACACACGGGCACCGCGCTCACTCGCGCATTTACACCGCTGAAGAGTGGAGGAGATTCCAGAAATGACCAAGATAAGGGAACTGGAATCTCACTACGTGAAGTCACACACAATAGCGGTCGAGGCTCGCCGGAGGTTAGAGTACTCCCTCGGGCATGGGTGTGTGTGTGTTGATTTTAGCATAATTAGTGTGTACGTCTACGGACCGATGACCTCAGCAGTTTGGTCCCTTAGAAATTCACACACATTTGAACACAATTACTCCCCACACCATGACGCCTGGTCGAACACCACTTTACCTGTGTCTGACATTCGAATAATGGGACTCCGGACCAGCTTGCCGCAGTGCCTGTGCTTCTCCGGCCGACGCCATTTATCGTCCGTCAATGCTTCCCGGTCACGACGCCACTCTAAACACATATATGAAGATGGTATCTGTTCTTTCAGACATGTCCGAAAGAACATATACCATCTTCATATAGTTAAGGCTAACTGGCCATTGACCTTCCTCTGTGCTGGATGCACACGCATTGACCGAACTCTTATGGGAGTCGGTAAGACTGTCTGCGCCGAGTAATGAGTATAAAGGGCAGGGCACTACGAATGTAGTGTGTGGACATTAAGTGGGAATGTCGGTCCCACGGGGAGCGTGCAAGGGATAAATCCCTGCAGTGGCACTGTCTTCTGAGCCCTCGGTGGCTCAGATGGATAGTGTCTGCCACGTAAGCAGATCACAGGTTGGATTCCCGGTCGGGGCACACATTTTCAACTGGTGCCGTTGAAGTCCATCGCCTGTCAACAGCTTAGGGTCTTGACTTAATTATCGTTTCATTCTAAACACAGTAGTTAGCGTTACAGCTGTTAACAGCATCCTGCACACGGACGCAATTCCTTGTTTGCATCTGATCAGTTTGTTTGGGAAGTCACAGAATGTTGCAGGAAGTCCTTTTTGTCCTCAGAAGACTGGTGCAAATGTGAAGTTACAACGCACTTGATGCACAATACGATGATTCTCTTTTGCGGTGATCAGATGTTGTCGACTGCATCTTTGGCGTCAGTCCAACATGGAGTCAGTGTGACATCCGAATGCCCCACGAATCTGCACGATTCGACCAGACAGTCAAATGGAGACCCACATCGATGCGCTTGTCAAACTCTATCATGTGCTAATAACGCTGTCTTAGACGAGTATGCACCATCTCCGTGTATTTCGCAATTATCACCCAACAACTGAGGCCACTCGCGTCCCTTACACACACTACTTGGACTGGAAACCACGCTCTCGCCTTCTGCTGCTCCTCTCGTCTGTTTCCCCTCCCCTTTCTACAGTTATTCCATCTCCCATCCTACTGGCTGCCGTCTGCCCGAAACCAAGTCAAATGCCAACGGTGCGCGCCCGAACCGCTGCTCTGCTTGCGCACCTTGGTCTCTCTGGCACGCCTGGTGAACATAGCGTGGACGCGGGTCTCAGCACGCCTCCTATATCCTCCCCCTCCACCCCCCCCCCCCCTCCGCACCCAGAAGCTGGCTTGCATTCCCCGGTTAAATTGGCACGTCGTGCAGCGGCGACGTCTGAGCTCTAGGAATTCCGCCGCTCTCTGCCGTTTGCACTGACGCTTGATGTGGTTTCGGCAGTCACTGCACGCGGTCGTCATGTCGGATCAGAGGCCGTCGATCCGTCTTTTGCATTTCCCTGTAGAAAACAATGCATGCTGAGGATCTAGAATACCACGATCTCTTTGGTTTTCGATATGTTAAAGGCAGCGAAGTTGATAATGGAAGTGAGACGTACGGAAAATCATGATACAGTAACAGCTTCTGGATCCTGAAAAGCGTTCGCGATTATAAAACTGCGAACGTGATCTAAATTATGAGACAAGTAGGAGTAAACTATAGTGAAAGTCGAGTAATATACAGTGAGTGTAAGAATGAAGAAAAAAGCAATAACAATCGAAGACCAAAAACGAAGTTCTCGATCAAAAAAGTTGTAAGACACGTTTTCAGTCCTTCTCCCTTACCGTTGGATACGTACACAACAGAAGCAATGAAGGAAATGAAAGAAAGACTCAAGAGTGCAAGTAAAATTCGGACTGAGAGCCGCTGAAGGCATTCTATTCTCTGAAAGTGAAGACCTACTGAATGGAATGAACAGACTGAGTAAAGAATGTGGACTGAGAGTAAAGAGGAATAGGACCAAAAATGGATTAGTAGTTGAAATGGTGTCATTGATCAACTTAACATCAAAACTGAGGACTGCGATGTAGACGAAGATATCGTGATATTTCGGAAGCAAGATAACGATGACGGACGCTGAAAGGACGACATAAACAGCAAAAAAAAAAAAAAGTTCAAAATCCTCTGAGCACTATGGGACTTAACATCTATGGTCATCAGTACCCTAACTAACCTAAGGACATCACACAACACCCAGTCATCACGATGCAGAGAAAATCCCTGACCCCGCAAGGAATCGAACCCGAGAACCCGGGCGTGGGAAGCGAGAACACTACCGCACGACCCATAAACAGCAGACTGACACTGATAGAAAAGGAATTCCTAGCCAAAAGTAGCCTGCTGATATCGAAACTGTTTTAATTCGAGGAAAATTTCTCGGATACTGTGCGTTTTAATCACAACAGCGTACGGAAGAGACTCTTGGACCGCGGGCAAACCAGAAAAAAGAGAAATCTTTGAGATTTGGTGCAGTGGAAGGAAGTTAAATCACACGTAGCGTGATGAGAAATCAGCAAATTCTCCACAGAATCGACGATTGAGACAGTGAAGGGGCAGGATGTTAGGGCATGTCTTAGGTCAACGGGGAATAAGTTCTGTGGTTGTAGGTAGTGCTGTAGAGGTAGCCAGAGAACGACGTCTGTGGCTTGGGGCTGTAACGAACAAAACAATAGGGAAACGGAGGAGGTCACATCCTATGTAAGTAGGGTGTCTAGGTTTTTTTATTGGTAACGCCGCCGCCACGTAGCGCTCTGTATGAAAATCACTGGCTGTGGCGTGTGCATTCTGTGGCTGGTTGGCATTGTTGTAATACTCGCCATTGTAGTGTTGGGCAGCGGCAGCTAGATGCTAACAGCGCGTAGCGTTGGGCAGTTGGAGGTGAGCCGCCAGCAGTGGTGGACGTGGGGAGAGAGATGGCGGAGTTTTGAAATTTGTAAGAATTGATGTCATGAACTGATATATATATGACTATTAAGGTAAATACATTGTTTGTCCTCTATTAAAATCTTTCATTTGCTGACTCTGCTTATCAGTCGTTAGTGCATTCAGTAGTTTGAATCTTTTATTTAGCTGGCAGTAGTGGCGCTCGCTGTGTGGCAGTAGTTCGAGTAACCAAGATTTTTGTGAGGTAAGCGATTTGTGAAACGTATAGGTTAATGTTAGTCAGGGCCATTTTTTGTAGAGATTATTGAAAGTCAGATCTCGTTGCGCCAAAAATATTGTTTCAGTTTAAGCACAGTCTTGTACAATTTTTCTATGGGGTGTCAGTTTAAGCACAGTCGTGTATAATTCTTCTAAGGGGACGTTTCACCTAGAACTCCCTCGAGTGTCGAAATCGGGCCAGAACCACGGATATCGTCTTCAGCCGGACGTCGTCCATACTTGTTCACCACTCCTCAGCAGCAGCAAGACTTCAGTGACAGTTTCAGATATCAGTGCCTTGGGACCAGACTACGAGAATCCACTCCGGCTTGACTGACGTCTGAGGGCCCCGCCGAGTATATCGTGTTCGGCACTGCTGGGCCCCACACGGCGCCTTCTGTGTGACAGTCGCCGCTACGAGTCCACTCAGGCAGCCTTGAAGTCTTCACTACCGCCGCTGGACTACGACCCACGGACCTCCGCCTAACTGCCCAGCGCGGCAACTACAACTGAGCCAGCTGCCCGCCACTGTTCTGCAGACTGCGGTACCGCCACGCCGCTGCGCCGTAGCGGCCTACCCCGCAATGAAACAATTCCAAATTCAAATGGCTCTGAACACTATGGGACTTAACATCTGTGGTCAACAGTCCCCTAGAACTTAGAACTACTTAAACCTAACTAACCTAAGGACATCACACACGTCCATGTCCGAGGCAGGATGCGAACCTGCGACCGTAGCGGTCTCGCGGTTCCGGACTGAGCGCCTAGAACCGCTAGACCACCTCGGCCGGCTGAAACAATTCGCTACCTTACTTCGCACCACAGCCGCAGCTGGGCCGCGTGTGGTGTCCACTACGTCCATGTCACCGTCCTTCTCTACACTTCAGTGTTTAAGTTCACCTGTCTGCGTCACTGGCTGTGGCTATGCCTGCCACTCGGCGCAGAATATTACGTCAAGAAGGAAACGCATTGCGACGGCTCTACTAACAGGATGAAATAATTAACGACTTTATGTGCATGGAGGGATCAAGGTGAATGACAGAATTTGTGTACACGCTGATCAATAGGAGCATAACTATCTGCTTAATAGCTGGTAGGTCCACCTTTGGCACGGATAACGGCGGCGACGCGTCGTCGCATGGAAGCAAAGAGGCCTTAGTAGGTCCCTGGAGGGCTGGGAGAGTTAGCCCCACACGTAAGTCACCTAATTCGTGTGGAATCCGGAGAGGGGGGCGATGAAGTCTGACACCACGTTCGATCCCATCCCAGATCGGGTTCGGATCTGTCAAGTAGCGGGGGTCGGGTGTACACATCAATTGGAACCTACCACTGTGGTCTTCGGACTACTACTTCACACTCCTGGCCTTGAGAAATGACGCATTATCTTGCTGAAAACTGTCATTGCCGTCAGAAAACGTGATCGTTATGAGCGTACGAGGTCTGCAACTAGTGTACGGAACTCCATGGTTTCTTGCACGGCTTCGACTGGGCCAATCAACGCCGAGATGAAGGTAGTGGAGCTGACGCCAGTTTCTTTCGGTCCCACCGTATAGGTGTCAAAGAGCTGTTTCCCTGGAATACGATGGATTCGGGCCCTCCCGTAGGCATGATTCATCAGACAACGCAACGCTCTGCGATTCCGCCAATGTCCAGTGGCGATGGTCGCTGGGCCATTTGTCGTAAATGCCGTCATTGAGGTGTTAACATTGCCGCATGAATGGGTCGTGGGCTGTGGAGGCCCATCGGTAGGAACGTTCGGTGCACTGTGGGCTCAGACACACTTGTAGCCTTCCGAGCATTAATGTCTGATCTTAGTTCGGCCAGAGTACGCCGCCTGTCCTAATTTTACCTGTCTGGCCACCCTGTGACGTCCGATATATGTAATGAGTGGTGGCTACCGAACGCCTTGACGTGTGGACGTGGTTTACCTTCTTCCTGCCAGGTGTGGAAGATGCTCACCACAGCTTTCTTCGAACACCAGACAAGTTGTGCAGTTTCCGAAGCGCTCGTTCCGAGACTCCGGGCCATTGCAGTCTGTCCTCTGTCAAACTCAAATAGATGGCGCCTCATCCCCATTCTACACATGGACAGCACGCTCGCTGGTACTACATACCCTGTGCGTTTGTCTGACTAGCCAGGTGACGCTGCTATCGCCTGGATGGGACTATATTGATACTAGGTAGTTGGTCATAATGTACTGGCTGATCAGTGTATATCAACCGCTTGTGTGTCTGGCGCCTACCCACCCGCCTCCCCTGTTCGCAAAGCATCGATGAACCTCATCACGCCCACAGAAAGTGACGAACCTATCCTGACAAGAAGAAGTGCTCATATTTAAATCAGACTTTGTCCGTAGATATCACTGGTTCATTACATTTTGACATCCAATGTAGGGGGCTTGTGCATGCACCTTCTACAGAATTATGGTTTGGTTGTAGAACTAAGAACTGTTTATACCATAACCTATGGAGATGTTTTATTTTCTTACCTGCTGCATTTTCGTTTGCTTTCTGTTGTCATTAGTAAATGCTGTTTCAGTGCACATGTCAGCTGTTCCTGCTTTTGGCACCGGTGTTTTGGACCTTCTTTCACTTCGATTTGCAGAACTACACTTTTTCTGAAGATAAAACGACTAAACTTTCCATCACTACAGCACACAAATGTTGGTGTGAGTTTCTCCGACTAATCATAGACCCGTGTTAAGATACTGTTATTGGAGAATCCATTCACTTATTTTGTTGCTAGTGTTTAGTTCACATGATCAGTTTTGAAAATTTCATTTCCAGACGCGCTACTGGAAGTTGAATGCGTTTCCACATCGAAAATCAAGAATGGTACAGTAAGCATAAAATATGCCATCTATTGTGTGCACGTAATACTAGCATCTGCGGTAACTGAAGTTTGTTGCACGCCCAGTAAAAACTAAAACTTAATTGTCGCCTCGTACACCTTGAGGGCTACAACTGACAGCCTACATTTTACGATCTCCAAGTTCCCCCGCCAAATTTTTAGCATCCAGGTCTTTAAACAGTTCATATGAAGGAGCAGATTGTAGACACTTCCATTGGACATTTCTGCATCCACTGAGAACAGTTAGCAAAGCGTTGCTTCCTACCAGGTCGTTACAAAAGTTTATTTGCAATAGGAACTGGAAACCAACTGTCCAGCAGTGTTAGGCCACAGTGATAGATCCCGACCGCAGTCATTTACGGCAATCGTGGCTACATGCTGTCCTCATATTCCGCACATCAGAAACTGGAACTTGAATGTCCAGTGGCCAAGAGAATGATCCCATGGGCGTGGCCAAAAATCGTATCTTACACATTCGCAGCAACGTATAAAACTGTTCTTCATCAACGCAACTAAATTTTGGAGAAAAACATTTACTGACGAAGCGAAATTTCCCAAGCTCAAAGTGAGCTAGTATATGAGGAAAATAGTCCCAAATTCTAAAAAGTTTCTAGTTAGACCTTAGTCTGTGACACTGAATCTGTCGTGATATTTCGCAGATAATGCTTTGCTGCAAACTGGCAAATTATATGGTTGCTTTAGTTCAACTTTGATGCTTATCCTAATGCTCTACTTCTGACTTCCAATACGGCGAAACAGCCACGCAATATATTTATTTGCATGATTTAGTAGAATACTATAAACATATAAACAACTAACAAGAATGGTACAAAACCATATCGTAACCCGACGTGAGTCGCGACATACAAACCTCATAAATTAGCTAACGTTCAGATCAAACGTGAAGCGGGACACCCTTCCATCCGTTTCTTGGTACGCGAGCGGTTACATTTAGAAGTTAAACAGTGGTTGAACACACAGATGCGTAGATATGATGATAGGGGAAGTGAGACTCTGGGTTAGCTTCCCGGCTTGCTTTTTTGTTGCTGTTTCACGTGTTTACAACGAACGTACACAAGGACACAGACACTAGTTTGTAACTTCAGTAAGTGTAAAACTTAAATGAGGCTTACAATCAATTACCAGAACAAATACCGTCCCGGCCTACAACTCTATTAAGATTCGAATACCCATGGAGATGAAATGTTATACGGTTCTAATCGAACTTTTAAGTAAAAGTACTCGTTACAGGGTAAATGACGTAAAGGTTTAGGTACAAGTAAGCAGATGTGTGATAGAAACTAACCTAGACGCACGTACAGGCAAACTTTGCAAGCCCTTCATACAAGGGAAACTCTCCTGCACCACCCCCAGATTTAGAGGTAATATGGCCCAGGGGATTGCCCGTCAAAAACTGAATGCAGATCAAGCATGAAAAACAGGAAGAAAGTGTACTGAACTGTGAGAAAAGAAGAATCTTAAACAATGAACGAGACAAGTTCACGAAGTACAACATCGATTGATTTTGAACAGCACGACGCTTTCGTTATGTGTCACAGTGTCGAACGGTGAAGGTAGAGTTTCGTGTTCGAATCTCCCTCGTGCCCCATTTTTTTTTTTTACCACATTTTGAACCTCCCGTCCGGTGAGCGACTTGTCTGTTCGCTTATTCAAATTTGTGTCTGTATCGTAGCGTACATCCGTTTGCGACAGTGAGGTGTAAGGAGGGGACCTTCAGATGTACGAATTTCCTATTTGTTCTACACAAGTACCACATTGTACGAGTCTTTCGTTCCGTATTGGAAGTTTTGACTTTATTGTATCATAGTTCATACCTGTTCTTTTTTTTCATTTCTGCGAAAGATTTACCTTACATCTCGCCTGCTCTCACTCATGAATTTTACTTGCGACTCTAATTCATTCTTACCATATGACTCCTATTCTCTAACCAATGTATATGAAAATTGCCAAGGCTACAGAAACGGAAGACACGCCAGGAAAGTTCATAATTTTGTGAAAAAAAATATGGCTCACGACGGAGATTTGAAGACAGATCTCCCACTTCGTACCCGTAACTACACAACCACGAAGCCGTTTCGCGGAATTTGGTGGATGTTCCACATGTTGCTCCTGGACCGTTCAGTTTTTGTTTTTCTTTTTTCACAGTTTAGTACACCTTCTTGCTGTTTTCGTGCTTCATCTGCATTCAGTTTCTGACTCGCTATCCGCTGGGCCATTTTACCACTAAATCTAAAGGGGTGCGGTAGGAAAGTTCCTTGTTGGTGCACTATGTTGACTGATTGCTGTCTTACGTAGCATCTGCTGAAACGAGACGGCTGTCGCTGCAGCTGATCTGTTCGCTGGAACTCTATATTTCTGCCCTGCTTACCGAAGATAGCGACGGCGACGTTTCTTGCGTCCAGTTCGCAGTCAGCGCAGGTGAAACCGGCGTATGTGAAAGTGTATGGCAAGGGACTGACGAACGCGGTTTGCACTGTGTGCCTCTAGCTTAGTTACAAATCTTAGAGCTAATATTCTTAGCAAGCAGATTTTTTCTGGCAATATTTGATGATATGATGTGGTCGTTAACCTGATATGAAACGTGACATTATTTTACGGCAGCTGTCACACCTCCCTCAACCTCCAACAAAAAAAAAATTATGAATCAAATTCTACAACAGGGGGAGAGATATCAAATCCCACAAATATTTTCCCCTTCGCAGCTTCACGCTTCTAACTGAAAATATCTTGTGGACCTGAGTTCTAAAAGCTGCTAGCACCGACTTTTTCCTTTGCTTTGTCTCCCGCAATGCGATACTTTGTTTTCATGAAGCCATGGTTTTGAACAGTTGTAAGTGAATCACGTCAAAACTTCGGCGCTTCATTTGTCAGTTCCCAATCTCTGCCAGGAGTAGAGGAGGCATTTTGACACACAGCTCACTGTAGAATAGCGGTTTCTTTGAGGCAGGTAGTGGTTAGACAGAGTTACAAAAGATGCTTACGAGTTCCAGTAATTAGGTTTCAAACAAATAAAATTTCCGGAAATTCTTGGTCGGAAACAGGTGACTGGATCTGTTACCTTTCTGGGACTATGTTCTCCATTGTCCCAGAAAAAATTAAAATTTTGTGCACAGTGTATTACATATGTGCGTGCAGGTTCAAAGGGTTAAAATAGCTCTGAGCACTATGCGACTTAACGTCTGAGGTCAACAGTCGCCTAGAAGTAAGAACTAATTAGACCTAACTAACCTAAGGACATCACACACATCCATGCCCGAGGCAGGATTCGAACCTTCCACCGTGCGTGCGGGTCATTCAAGGTAGTCATTATGCATTGTTGAGTGCCGCTGCAATAACGCATCGTTACCCAACATGTGGTTCGCGAACCCCCCAATCATATTTCAATTGGTTCTCCAACACTTTCCCATAATCGCGGGGTTCGAGGTTACTTTTTTACTGTTTCCTTAATTTTTGTGGAATTGTCATAATAATACAGGGCAGCAGTCGATCATTTTTGTATCCAGAAAGGCCCGTACAGGACCTGCAACATGCGGTCGTGCATTATCCTGCTGAAATGAACTATGAAGAGTAGAGCCACGGGTCGTAAAACATCTGAAATGTAACGTCCACTGTTGAAAGTGCCGTCAGTGCCAACAAGAGGTGATAGAGACGTGTAACCAATGGTACCCCATACCATCACGCCGGGTGATACCCCAATATGGCAATGACAAATACTCTTCCAATGTGCGTTCACCGCGATGTCACCAAACAAGGATGAGACCATCATGATGATGTAAACAGAACCTGGATTTATCCGAAAAAAATGACGTTTTGTCATTCGTCCACCCAGGTTCGTCGTTGAGTACTCCATCGCAGGCGCTCCTGTCTGTGATGCAGCGTCAAGGATAACCGCAGCCATGGTCTCCGAGCTGATAGTCCATGCTGCTGAAAAAGTCGTCGAACTGTTCGTGCAGATGGTTGTTGTCTTGCAAACGTTCCCATCTGTTGCCTGAGGGATCAAGACGTTCCTGCACGATCCGTTACAGTCATGCGGATAAGATGCCTGTCATCTAGACTGCTCGTGATACGAGGCTGTTGGAATCCAGCACGGGGTTCCGTATTACACTCCTGAACCCACCGATTCCATATTCTGCTAACAGTAATTGGATCTCGACCAACGGGAGCAGCAATGTCGCGATAGTATAAACAGCAATGGCGATAGGCTACAATCCGACCTTCATCAAAGTAGGAAACGTGATGGTACGCATTTCTCCTTCTTACACGAGGCATCACAACGACGTTTCACTAGGCAACGCCGGTCAACTAATGATTGTGCATGAGAAATCGGTTTGAAACGTTCCTCACGTTAGGACGTTGTAGGTGTCGCCACCGGCGCCAACCTTGTGTGAATGCTCCGAAAAGCTAATCATATCACAGCATCTTCTTCCTATCTGTTAAATTTCGCGTCTGTAGCACGTCATCCTGGTGGTGTAGCAATTTTAATGGCCAGTAGTGTATCACAGTAATTATGAGTATTAACGAAATAATGGACGCGTCATAATGAATCTAACACATAACGCTACACTTCAGCAAAAATGAAATGTTTTTAACAAAATAGTTTCTGTAAATCGTCTGAGAAAGATTGCAGGGCGTGCGCCTCGATTAGGTCATCGCCAGCGTCGCCTGTCGGCTGAAAGGTGGCACACAGTGGCAGCCGCCCCTTGAAAACAAAAGAACGAACACGCCCAGCGCTTTGGAAGAGAGCTGGTCACTGTACATCGGCCACCGTATCATGCGCACCGCCAACCGCCAGAACTTCAAGAATTCTTAGCGACTGAAGCGCGAATATTCCAAGATGTCCACACCAAATTCCAAGTTTTTCAACTGAAACTGACCAAGACAAAATGTGTTGCATTAATTACGGACAGCCCCGTGTAGATTGTAGGTTGCTGGTACCTTTCACGAAGTAGTAGCATTAGTTTGTTTGGTGATTAATAGCCATATTTTTCTGATATTTTTCACTATTATTTACTAACGAATTATGCAGAGTTTCCTCCGCTCCTCCTCCTTCCACGAAACGATTGTGATATGCACTCCTTCCTCACTTTCTCCCTTAAATCGTGCGTATGTTCTTGGTGAAAGGATGTCGACAAATTATATTCATGCCAGTAGTGTGCACTTACCCTACTTGCCACTAAAATTTGTACACCACGAAGATGACGTGCTACAGACGCGAACTTTAACCGAAAGGACGAAGATGCCGTGATATGCAAATGATTAGCTTCTCAGAGCATTCACACTAGGTTGGCACCGGTGGCGACACCTACAGCGTGCTGACATGGGGAAGTTTCCAACCGATTTCTCATACACAAACAGCAGTTTACCGGTGTTGACTGGTGAAACGTTGTTGTGATGCCTCGCGTAAGGAGGAGAAATGCGTACCATCACGTTTCTGACTTTGATACAGGGCAGATTGTAGCCTATCGCGATTGCAGTTTATCGTATCGCGAAATTGCTGCTCACGTTGGTCGAGATTCCATGACTGTTAGCACAATATGGAATCGGTGGGTTCAAGAGGGTAATACGGAACGCCGTGCTTGATCCCAACGGCCTCATATCACTGGCAGTCGAGATGACAGGCATCTTATCCGCATGGCTCTAACGGATCGTGCAGCCACATTTCGATCCCTGAGTAAACAGATGGGGACCTTTGCAAGTCAAGAACCATCTGCACGAACAGTTCGACGACGTTTTCAACAGCATGGACTATCTGCTCGGAGACCATGGCTGCGGTTAGCCTTCACGCTACATCACAGACAGGAGCGCCTGCGATGGAGTACTCAACGACGAACCTGGGTGCACGAATGGAAAAACGTAATTTTTTCGGATGAATCCAGTTTCTGTTTACTGCATCATGATAGTCGCATGCGTGTTTGGCGACATCGCGGTGAACGCACATTGGAAGCGTGTATTCGTCGTCGCCATACTGGCGAATCACTTTGCGTGATGGTATGGGGTGCCATTGGTTACAGGTCTCGGTCACCTCTTGTTCGCATTGTCGGCACTTTGAACAGTGGACGTTACATTTCAGATGTAGCCAGCACATTCTCTAGCTCGCTCGCCAACTGAAAACGTCTGGTCAATGGTGGCCGAGCAACTGGCTCGTCACAATACGCCAGTCACTACTCTTGATGAACTGTGATATCGTGTTGAATCTGCATGGGCAGCTGTACCTGTACACGCCATCCAAGCTCTGTTTGACTAAATGCCCAGGCGTATCAAGGCCGTTGTTACTGCCATAGGTGGTTGTTCTGGGTACCCAAATTGCTTGAAAATGTAATGACATTTTATCATGAATTAAGTAAATACTAGAGTTTCATACATCTGTAGGTATGGTTTGTATGCTGTGCAAAATTCATCGAAGAATCTCTCTTACTTGTGAAGAAAAGTTTACCTAGAGCACAAATGCAGCTAGTAGCAAGTGAAAAAATGATGAAATTTAACATGTATAAAAATATTTTACTGTGTTTTTGTTCTTCCACTGCTAGGGGTATGAATCCTGAATCCTTCCTCGTCATGCTGACAAAGTTTTATGAATTTATTTGTAAAAGTAAATACAGTGGAAATCAAAATATCCTGTGGTGGCTCTCCTGCTCCAAGTCAGCCCGTTTGACGTTCTACCCCCCCCCCCCCCCCCCTAAACGAAATGACGGAGTATTTTACCAGTTTTCAGCGTAAAATTTACATGCCTTCTTAGCGCCATTAGTTCTATTAGCTAAGGGCTTCAGTTGTCGAACTATAACGTAGTGTCGTCGTAGATGAAGTGAAAGTGACAACAGTTGAATACCGTTCTTGCTGTGAATTCTGGGATTGTCAGTCCAGGTGTGTGTGTGTGTGTGTTTTTTTCGCGGGACACGGAGCAATCAAATCTGTGTAAAACAGTGCCATTATCTCCTTCAGTGCAGCCCGTGGAGCAGCAGATGGGACGCAAATTACAATGCAGACGGGGATACGCGCAGCGCACGGCGGCGATTGCACTCGCGCCCGCTGTTGTCGCGCCACGTCACGGCTGCCGTGACCGGACGGCCCGCACTCGCCGCGGCAGGCTTGACACCCTCGCGACAGACGGTGAAACGTTCTGACGCGCGCTCGACGCGTGCTACCGCAGTCTACATGTTGGCAGCCCTGCGATCCGGGGCGGGACCACTCAGCCGCCGGGTGACGTCACTCGAGCAGACAGCCCGCATTAGCGGCCCTAATAAGCTAAGAGGCAGCCCGCTCGCCGTTTAATGGAAATTCCACTGCGCCGCCGTTCAAAGCTAGTTACATCCGAACACTGCACGCTCTCGCAATACAAACTGCACGATGGCTTTCCACCACTTGCAAACGTGTATGGGCTTGGATTCCAGGGCAGAAGGAAATCGAACGGTAAGGCTAAAAAAAACTGATAAATGCGAGTAGGACTCGCTGTCTGAGCGTACCAATTTAATTATGTGTATAGATAATTGTGGTGTGCGTACTGTAAGACCTTCAGTACACACACCATCAGGTTATTTGACTTGTCGCTCTAACGAAGTAGGCGAATGTCAGCAATACGTCTCGTGGTCTTATCATGGCGTGTTTATCTTCTACCGTTAGGCCAGCCGACAGAAATGCCACTTGCACGCATAGGGTAGCAGATTGACGGTGACCAACTTTAAACAGAACTTCATTAATTTTCACACACATTTATTAAAATAATAAGTATAAAAATTACTTAACTTGGTTCTGGATGCTATTTACAGTTGACAATCTGAAGTTCCTTTGGTATTGGTACGTTAATCTTATTCTCACATACATCTCTGATACTTGACAAAATTGTCTATACATTTGTTTGCATAGCTATGTACAGGAATATGGTAATCTTATTGGGCGCAGACTTGACTATAGACTGGTACAGACAAATGTGGAACTCGTACAGACTGGTACAGACTAATCGGAGGTCTGTACACTCATTATAATACCTCGCGCGTTCATGTATCACTGTGCGAGTGTGATTTTCGAGGAGAAAAGGTTCAACGTTAGAAGCAATCTCATTGGCTGCATTACATATTAATACGCGGATTGGCGGAAGCCGAATTTGGTCCATCTCTATGGCAGCGCCATCTCGTAGTGCGGGGATGGACGAGCTTTCGTTGTTGTGCTTAGCGGGGCGCGCTCTAGTGGGAAAGTTATGTACTCGCTGACTACGCGGAACTATGTACAAAACAATAACAATTATAAATTCGTGCGCCTCAGAGAACTGGCTGAAATTTTCAATTGGATCCCACTTTGGTCACTTCCATGTCCGTTACCTACCACAGTTACCCGACAGGGGAGAGAGGACCTACCGTTTAACGAAGAATCGGGACCACGTCTCGTTTATGGTGACTTTCCACTTCGTTGAGAGGTGAAGGCTATGTTGAAACCAAGTTCGAGAAATCTGTAGCCCTACCGAGATTTGATCCCGCAACTAATCGATTTCTAGAGAGGCGCTTTACGCCTTTTTTAAAAAATAATTTCGTAATTTTGTTTGTCGTTGTTCGTGGCATTTGATCTGGGCTAACGTCACATGACTCCTTAAAGTTCGTAACTGATTGGCTCAGGGCAGCCAGCGGAAACTGTTTTTCTTTTCTTTTCTTTTTTTTTTCTTAAACTGCAGCAACTCGGCGTTCGGCTATGTTCGGTCGCATGCGGCCTTTGCGCTGATCACCAGTGGCGATTAGACTTCTTTTTACCTTTGTCTTTTGGGGGCAAGTGCTGTACCAACCAACTTTCTTTCCGAAACCCGAGGGCTGGCCGCAATGTCTCTCCCTCCCTCCCTCCCTCCCTCCTTCCCATGTCCCCCACCCGCCTCTTACTGTAGTGATCCCTTACATGTATGGTACTAAGGTATTTTGTCATTTTCTAATTTCTTATGAAAATAGAGCTTGATAGACATAATTTCCACAATTATGGGAATCAAAAGAACACAAATATTTTCCCTGCGATGAGCACAATGAGAGAACAGCAGATGTAATAGACTGTGTAATGTTGATGAATTAAGTTGTTCTTCCCAAAAAGAATAACTGAGGGCTAGTTTGATGATTATACCACATGCTTCACGTGGTCAACTTCGTTTATACAGAGTGTGGAACTCCACAACAATTTTGATAATTAAAATCAATTACATTGAAACGCAATTTACAAAAGAAAAACCTCGACCTATTTACTATCGTCTTACTATTAACCTGATGGGTCAAACAATTGTATAAGCACGTGGTACTGATCTCACAAAATACACCCCATGTGGGTTGAACATAAAGAAAAGTTGCTATATTGAAAAATATTGTCAAGACGAGACATAATAATCTCACGCACATTCACGTATTAGACTGATAATCTTAGTTACAGTTTCGGGTCATCAACACGTGGTTCCACATTACTCACAATGTAGTGACAAAGCAACTACTGGAAGATATTCGGAACTTCACACTCGAATTACACTGTGTTGCACTTTAATATATCATATTTTAGATCTAAATCTGAAATAAAGGTGATTAAATTTTCAGTTGGGCTGAACTTAAGAAAACCATTGTCCTACGGGCTTAGCAGAGACGTGCTTAGCCGGAGATATTACGACTTCAGACGCTCGCCACTGACAGACTGCCGTGGGCCCCTACCGAGGGTGCTTCACAGATACAAACGGAAATGACCAGAGAGGCAGCTACCTATACCAACATGACAAAGGATGGACAGGACCATACTAAGAATAGAAACCTCTTTGCTTTTAGAAATCTTAGCTACCTGTCCTACTGTTCTCTACCATCTCTGTTGTCTGCTACCATCATGCATGCAACTACGAATACATTTGCTCATTCATTCTTTCACACAGAAGGGAAGGGGGATGACAGTATCTTATCATATATAGTATATAAAGGAAAGCGGATGTAGGTTCCGTATGAGACTGTGTGACAGGAATTACATATAAACTGTGTTTTAAAGTGTAGTATGTGACAGATCGTTCTTGATTATGTGTAAAAGTAACACGTTCCACTGCTCAGTCTCCTCCTACATAGTCAGAAACACCACAGTAAATTTAGAAGTAGAATTTATGCCGTAAATGACAACAGATTTAAAAAATTAACATGAAAGGAATCCAACAGAGACGTTTCAACTGCCAACTAGTTGCAATAAATTGTTTCGACGGATTTAAGCCCATCTTTCTTTGTGTTCGTATGTAAAAGTTACGGCCCTCTAGAACCAAGGGCTTGTCATATCAGTAAAACCAGCCTTTTGAAATAACAGATCATATTAATAGTTACATTCCAAGTCGGCATACAAATGACTGATTATTAAAATGAAGTTTGTTGTCCTTCTGAGGAAGACGGGTTGAAATCCGTCGAAACCATCGTTGAAGGTTATTTGAAAACCGCCTTTTATTGCAACTGGTTGGCTGCCTATTGCACCTGCCGCTTTGTAATCGCTGCTTTAGTGCAGCCGTGTTCAAAATGAGGTTTCACCATATATTGGCGAAAAACACGGGTGCCGGGATGGTTGTCACACCAGACTATATAGCGGGCGTAGTGTCAAAGGAGCCATAGAATTAGATTAGTCTTCGTCCGAAGATATACGGAAAAATTCGGACACGGAAGAAGTTTGGCCTAGATAGCAGCTTCAATTTATTGGGTACGGAAAGCCAGTTATCGGCGAATCCAGTGCCAGCCTTATCGTCCGCAAGGGGCAAGCCTGTGTGGTAATGTGTCAGATTCATGACACGTGTCGCAAACGTCAGTCTAGTAAGACCGTTGCGAAGGAGGCGTTTGTTGGCTACGATAAGATTGTCAATGGCCCTGGAGCAGAAACTGAGTGCACAAATGTGGGGTTTGTGGAGGTCTTTCAGCGCCGTGATCAGCCCTGGGTAAACACTGCTGTAAGACATGTTAACACTGAGCTGAACAGGATGCTCCAGACAACGGCAAAATCTCACTTGTTCCAGTAAATGCTATTGGTAGGTGGGGATACACTACACCTACATCTGCACCTGAATAGGATGGGGGGTCCACAGTCACACAAGAGGTGATCGCTGTGGTTTATGGGTCCAGGCAGACATGTTTTTAGGTTAAAGCCAAAGACCAGATAGATGACAATCAAGATAGATAGAATAAAAGAAACTTCACGTACAGTTAATTGGGGGTAAAGCTAAGGGCAGTATCAACATACCTCATCAAAATATCAGGGGAATAAAAAATAAAATAGATTAGCTCTCAGTGTGTTTAGATTATCTCAAAAATAATAATGAGATTGATATAATCTGTCTGTTTGAACACCATGTAAATGTGGGCATGGATAGTGTCTGTATAAGTGGGTATAATTCAGCTTCTTACACTTGTAGATCTAGGGTGTATAAAGGAGGAGTTGCCGTTTTAATCAAACAAGGATATAAATGCAAAACTGTAGAAGTAAGCAAATTTTGTGTTGACCAGCACTTCGAAGTTTGTGCATGTGAACTTAAGCTACATAATGTAGTACTGATATTAGCAACAGTGTACAGGTTCCCATAGGAGATTGGGAGCTGTTCATAAAAAAGTTGACTCCCTATTATGCTATATGTTAGACAAAAGAAGTTATTGATCTGTGGTGATTTCAATGTAATCTTTACAAGTAATTCTGATAGGGAAAGTGAACTAGAAGTTTTATTAACAACATTTAACTTAGAATCTGTGATAAATTTCCCTTCACGTATAACTCAGGACAGTACCACGCTAATAGATAATGTATTTGTACAGAAAGAGGATATAAAACAAACACGTACTTTCCCTGTGGTAAATGGATTATCAGACCATGATGCACAACTGATTAACTTACAAAACCTAACAGGATATACAATTCAGAAAACATTAAGTAGAAGTGTGAGGCCGCTCAACGCAGTGTCTACACAGCACTTCAGAGAAAGCTTAAGAAATCTTAATTGGGAGATGTATATAATGAGCCAAATGCTAATGATAAGTGCAACATGTTTATTGATAAATTTATATCCCTCTTCGAAAATTGTTTCCCAAAGAAAATTACTAAATGTAACACCACACACTTTTTAAAGAAACCTTGGATCACTATAGGTATTAAAGTATCTTCATACAGAAAAAGAAAACTGTATGAGACAGCAAGAACTAGTAAAGATCCAGAAGTAGTTTTACACTATAAAAATTATTGTAACATACTGGGAACAGTAGTAAGGAAATCAAGAAATATGTGTGTTAGAGAAGAAATTAACAACTCCGGAAATAAAATAAAATCAAAATGGAATGTTGTTAGAAGGGAGACAGGAAAAGTAACCACTGGTGTAGGTAGCATTACTGTTAAAGAGAATGTGACCATCCTGACCAACAGTACACAAGTTGCTAATGTATTTAACAATCATTTCCTAAGAGTAGGAGAAAAAATTGGTGAGTACAGTTCAAAAGAAAAAATCTAGGCAGTACATGGAAGAGTCTGTGTAGAAAAACAGCCACCGAGACGAAGTCCCGGAATTCGACTACAGAGGTCAGAATCGTACGCTCTCGCACATAACTTTGAAGTAAAAATGTTATCTAGCAACACCGATGAACGGCTATTATCCGTCCACGCGATAGTTTTATAGTCCAAAGTAAGTTGTGTGATCGGACGGAATTTAAGAATGTCTGGGTGTCCAGTTATCTTAACAGTGTACTTTGACAGGCTTACTCAATTGGTCTCGCATTTTCCAGGCTGCCACAGAAAATACAGCGATGGTGAATGTCGTACGGTACTTCAATACGATGAGTTTCTTTGGCTATAACTCGAGAATGGACCTCAAAAACAAATGGTTCCAGCAAGATGGCACCACTTGTCACACCGGTCGCAAATCACGCCCATAGATGCAAGAGAAATTTCCGGGTCATTCCATCTTACTTAAAGTAGGCAACAATTGGCCATGATAATCTTGCGACCTGAGGCCATGTCATAATTTTCAGTTTGGTTACATTAAGGAACCTGTGCAGTTGAACAAACCGAGAACAATTTCAGAGTTAAAAGGCGAGCATGTCATATTGGTACACAGTCAAGAAACTTGCGGAAACTTCATTAATTTTTTTAAAAAAGGTAAGAATTTGTTAAACTTTGGCGTACATTTGTCTTAATTATTTTTCACAGGAAATTTTACTGTTCACTGATAATTTTGTAAAAAAAATTCAACTCTTCGAGTAACGAATATGTTTTACTAAAAATTGTGCTTTCATACAGGAACACCTTTACAGTGCCCTTCTATGTGGATAAGTTAAAATATTTGACTGCTACAAGCGCTTCACTTTATTTCTGAATCATAAACAGGCTGTAATTCCTTTTTCTTCGTCACTATATCTGTATATGATACAGAAGAGGGAAGAAATACAGACAGAACTGAAGTAATCTGTCATGGTTCCAATCCATGAAAAGCTAAAGAGACCGTAATCAAACATATAGAGGGATCTCACTGTCGAATACGAGCTTTGAGGTAGTATTACTGATAATTCTAGAAACCTTCAGCCATACACCGAGGAATAATAGGGAGTTACCAAGTAGGTTTTAGATCAGGAAATATATACAACTGACCATATGTTTTACTATGAGCCGGGTGTGAGAAAAATATACGAAAATTAACAGGCAATATTAGCCACTTTCAAAGTTATAAGATAGTATTCATAGCCAGAGCCCATGCAACATCGTTAAGGAGTCTGGAGTAAGCTAACGTAAGATATCAGGGAGGTAAGTCAAAGGATTTGGAAGTACGAAATAGGCTACGATAATGTGACGCTATGCCATCCATATTATTTAACTTTGTTTATAAAGAAGTTGCAAGCAGGATGAAATGAGTAGGAAACGACATCAGTCTGGAAGAACCCTGCTGATGCTAGCAAATGCAGATGATGAGACAGTTGCATATGAGAGTCAAGTGCAGAAATGATAAAAAAGAGAAAGGTTGAGGACCTGAGTGCAGTGCAGGAAAGGTGGGCTTCAGAGTGATACTGGAAAAGAGAGAAGTGAAGGAACTAAGTAGGAGGAGTCACAGTGAGCCTGGAGATTCACTGGCGGAAGACATGAAGGTAGCTGAGAACCTTAAACACTTGAGATCGTAGTTCAACCTGTGTAATAGTGATCAGCTAGAAGTAAACCAACAAACTGTTGATGCTTCCAGATAACATAACAGCCTGAAACCAGTCATTAAATCAAAGTTAACCTGAACAAAAGTTAAAATGGAGACATATAACATAGTAGAACCATAGTCGTTATGGGGCATAGAAACTCTGAGTACCACCAAAAGCAATCAGAGAACAACTGATGATGTTCGTGATAAAGATCGTGGGAAAGATTTTTGGGCCAGTGATGGAAGAAACAGGCTGCATGGAGGTGACTGAAAAATGAATAAATATGCACTATTACGAACCATCCAAATGTTGTAAAGAAACCAAAAGCTACGCGAATACAATGCGATGGACATGTGAGAGTGAGAGATCATTCTATTCCGACAGCACTATTTGTAGGAAGGGAAGAGGGAGAGCTCACCGGAGAAGTCCGGTGGATGGACTACAGGAAGACCTGCAACAACTAGAGTTCACAGGAAACTGGGTAGAAGCCACACAGGCCAGGACCTGTTGGATGAAGTTTTCAAGGTCGGTACATAATCTGCAAGGTCCCTGTCTCCATTTGTGATCTAGAAGCATTAACAATTTGTTTGCTTGCTTCTAGATGTACTTTATTCCTCTGGTTCTGAAATGTTTAAAATCCCCAACTACCTACAACTTCATCTCATGTTCTGATCCTACAGTTCAAGATGAAAACTTCCACGGTCAACATTTATTTCCTTGGTGGTTATAGTTACACAGGCATTAGGGCATGGTCCACGCCATGTTCCTTTTACCTAAATTTACCTCTCCTAGTGTTAAAAGCTTCTTTAGAGGCTACAAAGATTTTCTTCGCTGATTTTCGAACTCAACCGAGCTCAGAAAGCCGCAATGTGAGCTCTGAGAAATTCTTATCAAGTCACTCTAATTCTTCGAGCATATAAGAGGAAGAGTACAGCTGTTATAAGAACTACTGCTGTAGATTCAGAGGTATCTACATCTACATCTACATTCATACTCCGCAAGCCACCCAACGGTGTGTGGCGGAGGGCTTTTTACGTGCCACTGTCATTACCTCCCTTTTCTGTTCCACTCGCGTATGGTTCGCGGGAAGGACGACTGTCTGAAAGCCTCCGTGCGCGCTCGAATCTCTCTAATTTTACATTCGTGATCTCCACGGGAGGTATAAGTAGGGGGAAGTAGTATAATCGATACCTCATACAGAAACGCACCCTCTCGGAAGCTGGCGAGCAAGCTACACCGCGATGCAGAGCGCCTCTCTTGCAGAGTTTGCCACGCTGTGACGGTTACCAAAAAACCCTGTGACGAAACGCGCTGCTCTTCTTTGGATCTTCTCAATCTCCTCCGTCAACCCGATCTGGTACGGATCCCACACTGATGAGCACTACTCAAGTATAGGTCGAACGAGTGTTTTGTAAGCCACCTCCTTTGTTGATGGACTACATTTTCTAAGGACTCTCCCAATGAATCTGAACCTGGTACCCGCCTTACCAACAATTAATTTTATATGATCATTCCATTTCAAATCGTTCCGCACGTAAAATCCCAGATATTTAACAGAAGTAACTGCTACCAGTGTTTGTTCCGCTATCATATAATCATACAACAAAGGATCCTTCTTTCTATGTATTCGCAAGACATTACATTTGTCTATGTTAAGGGTCAGTTGCCACTCCCTACACCAAGTGCCTATCCGCTGCATATCTTCCTGCATTTCGCTACAATTTTCTAATGCTGCAACTTCTCTGTATACTACAGCATCATCCGCGAAAAGCCGCATGGAACTTTCGACACTATCTACTAGGTCATTTATATATATTGTGAAAAGCAATGGTCCCATAACACTCCCCTGTGGCGCGCCAGAGGTTACTTTAAGGTCTGTAGACGTCTCTCCATTGATAACAACATGCTGTGTTCTGTTTGCTAAAAACTCTTCAATCAACACAGCTGGTCTGATATTCCGTAGGCTCTTACTTTGTTTATCAGGCGACAGTGCGGAACTGTATCGAACGCCTTCCGGAAGTCTAGGAAAATAGCATCTACCTGGGAGCCAGTATCTAATAATTTCTGGGTCTCATGAACAAATAAAGCGAGTTGGGTATCACACGATCGCTGTTTCTGGAATCCATGTTGATTCCTACAGAGTAGATTCTGGTTTTCCATGATACTCGAGCAAAAAACATGTTCTAAAATTGTACAACAGATCGACGCCAGAGATATAGGTCTATAGTTTTGCGCCTCTGCTCGACGACCCTTTTTGAAGACTGGGACTACCTGTGCTCTTTTCCAATCATTTGGAACCTCCCGTTTCGCTAGAGACTTGCGGAACACGGCTGTTAGAAGGGGGGCAAGTTCTTTCGCGTACTCTGTGTAGAATCGAATTGGTACTCCGTCAGGTCCAGTGGACTTTCCTCTGTTGAGTGATTTCAGTTGCTTTTCTATTCCTTGGACACTTATTTCGATGTCAGCCATTTTTTCGTTTGTGCGAGGATTTAGAGAAGGAACTGCAGTGCGGTCTTCCTCTGTGAAACAGAGATACAGAGGGATAAAGCGAAGACTCACAACTTCTGCAAGTAGGATAATTGACAAACTTACAGGAGCTTCTTTGATTGTTGTCGTTGACAAGCAGGGTCTCATAATATCATAGACGTTTACTGAAAATTAAAAAAGCTATACATTGCACTGAAACCTATTGATAGCGCTGTCGATTGACCAACGTAAGGACTTACCGAACCCTACAGCCATTAGTAGCGAAAGCTGACATGCTAAAGATTCTACTACCTTAATCGAAAACTTAGAATCACTCAAATCAAGTTCAAGATTTACCATTATCAGTTTTGATTCTGTGCCATGGTTTCCCTGAATGGGGTGATGTTTTATTCGGAATTTATTTTCGCAAATGACGTGGCAAATCTCTTCAAAGACTGTCTTACATCAACTTCGTCTCGGTGAGACAACATATTCTATGAACCCATTCAACGCAGTTGTAGCGAATTTCCACAGGAAAAAGTCATGAAACCGCCAGGCAGATACGTAAAATGTCTTAGACGACGCCGTAAATCATGAAAACTTGTAAAAACAGCCATTTATTTAGTCACAAGTACAGATCCTATACACTAAGTAATAATTTGGTTTAAATTGCTCCAAGCACTATGGGACTTAAAATCCGAGCTCATCAGCCCAGTAGAAAAAAATGGTTCAAATGGCTCTGATAACTATGGGACTTAACATCTATGGTCATCAGTCCCCTAGAACTGAGAACTACTTAAACCTAACTAGCCTATGGACATCGCACACACCCATGCCCGAGGCAGGAGTCGAACCTGCGACCGTAGTAGTAGCACGGTTCCAGACTGAAGTACTTAGAACCGCTCGGCCATATCGGCTGGCTAAGTAACAATAAAGAACACTTCAAGGAAACACCACAGCTGTCGATATTGAGTTATCATCGGTTTCCTGTTGACCAATCATTCAACAAAATAATGCCAGAAGACTTCAGGCATTGTGATATAATTTCGAAGTTGGTTACTAGAGGAAAGTTGAATGCTACATCTAAGAATGAACTTTCTACACTAACAAAAATTTATGTAAGTGAATTCCATTTATTTGTTACACGTAAGACATATTAATGATAATAGCACAATGTTGCAGATCTTTTGGTAATTCCATTGATGTCGTAAAAATCTTTCGAAATTGCGTTGTATGGTCGTTATGAGAAATCCATATTTCAAATGATGAAATCACTTGGCTCCGTAAACTTCCCAGGCGTAGTAATGATGATATTCATATCAGTTCTGCAGCCGGAACATAACGTCGACAGAATATTTTGGCGGTCCACCTGGCTGCCATCTTTAGGTGAGTAAGCCGGCGCATCGCCGAAACTGAGTTAGTGAAGATGGCGGCCAGGTGGACCGCAGAAATATTGTGTCAAGATGACGTTACGTTCCGGCTCAGACCCGATACGAATATGATGGAATCGCTCCATTACGTTATCCCATATTATACTGCAATGAGCTGGGGCTCGATTCCAACTGAAGGTCACAATAGGATAACAGGTACATTGGTGAAAAACTCATTTGGCTGCGTGACTTGAGGTTTTATTGCCGTAGGAAAATCTTGAAAATCACCAGTAACGCATGGAGAAGAGCCGCCTTTCTTTTCGAGGAATATTATTGAGAAAACTTAGAGAACCGGCATTTGAAGCTGAATGCAGAACCAATCTGCTGCCACCAACATACATTGCTCATAAGGACCTCGAAGGTAAGATACGAAAAATTAGGGCTCATACGGAGCTATATAGACAGTCTTGCGAGTGAAACTGGAAAGGAAACGACTACTTCTGGTACGGGGTACCCTCCCCCCCCCCCCCCACACACACACAAACACACACACACACACGGTGATGTTGGCAGCAGAGTATCGATGTAGATGTAGATGTAGAAGACGGCAGGAAGTCTGCTTGGCGAAATGTAGCGCCATTCAGACGACGCCAACCCTCTCAGTACCCGAGAAATAGTCAAAATTCATTTGGTTAATTTCAAAACAGTATCACGTATTACTGATAAAAGCCTTATATTCAATTCAAGTAAAAGGCCGTTTATTCATCAGGTGTTGGAGGACCAAAGGTCGTGTTTTACCCGCATCGGCCGACTTAATATTGCTAAAATGATAATCGTAAAATTAACGTCTACACAACTACAGAAATATTATAGACTCGCAGAATCTGAGTAGTCTTCGAATCAGGACAAAAATTACTTGCAATCGTACATTTTTAACATAATAGGGAACTTCCTGCAAGTAGGTTAAGAACTGCACCATACTTCAAAGTGACGTAGATACATACTATCCAAGTACCTGTCAACAGCGGTAGGAAGTTTCTACCAGTCGTACAGATCCTCAACAATAGATATCAACTCCTTGGCCACGGACCCATTGGGGACCCACTGCGTGTATTGCAATTGCCGCTAATCAGTTCTTTGATTTCCTGATTGTCGGTTTGTGTGGTCCTTCCTCGATCACCGTCACCCATGTCTGTGCGGTCTTGATCAAACTGTTGGCATCATACCACTACGGAGGAATACGGCGTTTCATTCGGTCTACATGCTGCCAGAATTACATGGTGAATTAATTTCTAATTGCGACGTTTCCCACGAGAATCGTATTGTCAAGCCAACCTCAGTTACGGAGCACGTTTTCAGCTGTCGCGTCATGTCTCTGCCACACTTGGTCGCATCTTTTACCCATACCGCAGCAAAAGCGTATTTGTAGAAAACCCAGAACATGCATTCTGTTTTGATAATCCACCTCTCTTGCTTAGCAATAGTCTTACAAGGGGAGACCACAACGCTGGTATCACAGATTTACTTCAAACTTCGTACACCTTTAGTAGGACAATGAAACAATACAACGTGCACTTAGAAAGGTGTATTACTCTGTCAATTCAGAGAAAATAGGAAGAGACGGGTCATGCGTGTATTATGTAACTGACGTATCCGCACGTTGGTATCAGACGTTAGTTAACGGTGGTCAAGTAAGTCGCATCTATCATGAAGACATAGTGAAACACGATCTTTTTATTCTTGTAATATTGTGGCGCATTGTTAAAATTTTGCACGAGCCACCACTGTACTCAACATACGAAGGTTGGAACATAAATAATGGCAATTATTTATTCACAACCGATACAAAGGAGTTAAGTGTTTGCACCTGTTACTGTCCTTCAAAGTAGCCACTAGCGTTGTGAAGAACCCCTTGGCAGCGATGTGTAAGGCGTAGTATACAGTTAGCAAAGCCTGTTATGTGTAAGGCGTAGTATACAGTTAGCAAAGCCTGTTCTGTTCATGGTACGAATGGAGCGGTCTACTGCCTGTCGATTCTCTGGAACAGTTTTGAAGCGAATGCCACGAAGTGGTTCCTTCATCTTCGGAATCAAATAAGACGAACTTAAGTCCGGGGAGTATGGTGGATGGTACAGTACTTCCCAGTCCCCTCGACCGAACAGAGCAGCCACAGCTTGCGCTGTATGCGCCCTCGCATTGTCGTGCAAAATGATGGCTGGGTTGCGCAGAAAGTGTCGACGCTTTTTTCGCAAAGCTGGTCGTAGGTGATGCTCCAAAAACGAACAGTACTACTGTGCATTGACGGCCTGCCGTGGAAGAACGAAAGACGAAAGCGTATGAGACGACGATTCGACTTCTGCTGAAACTTAACTTTTAATCAATATTTTTTTCATCACTGGTCATATTTAATTTTTAAGACATTTGAGAGGTAATGTAATGAAGAAAACCACGTGTATCTGCATGAAATTTTAGTGAATTTATTGTTATTGACTAGTTACTATTGGTAAGTAAATTTAATTATTAGAACAAACATAATTATAGCTATCGACAGATAAATGGAGAAACGCTTTCAGGAAAACTGTGTGTGTCTGTGGTGATCTGCTAAATGCCTTATACATGCAGACTGGAGTGGTAGGTTACAAACTACTGCGATGCTTTTCTCTACAGCCGCGCGGGATTAGCCGAGTGGTCTGGGCGCTGCAGTCATGGACTGTGCGGCAGGTCCTTGCGGAAGTTCGATGTGTTAGTCCATAGGATAATGACCTCAGCGGTTAAGTCCCATAAGATTTGACACATTTTTTTTTCTCTACAGGCAAATACATTTTGACAACAGCTCATACAAATGTACGAGGCCAGTGATGAGCATCTTTTATGAGCTCCCTCAGAAATTAAGTACTGAGCTACGAAGAAACTTTTGATTTATCAACATTTCCATTTCACACTCTAACAAAAGCTAACAACGCAGTTATGTTCAGCTACGTCTGTTATTCGCATAACTACTAATCCTGGAAACAAACATATCAACCCCCTGACATATTTTGCTTATTTCCACTCAATAATATCGTAAGGAATAATTTTATGGCGTAACTCACCACTTAGAAAGAAAGTGTTGAGCAAAAGCGAGCAATTATGGGTGGGTTCACCCACCGGCATCATGTGGTACTAGGCATTTTAGCTGCACCGTCGCAATAAATATATTCGCTAACGAAATTCATCATAAATCATCCATCACAATTTGAGAAGAACAGTGATGTACACATCTATAACACTTACGGAAAAAATGTATCTTTCTGACCATTGTTAAAGCTGTCAGTGATTTAGACAGGATTTCAATGTGCAACAAGAAAAAATTTAGATTATTTGCCCAATAACAGCTGTCCGCGGTGGTCTCCCGGTTCTAGGCGCTCAGTCCGGAACCGCGCGACTGCTACGGTCGTGGGTTCGAATCCTGCCTTCAGCATGGATGTGTGTGATGTCCTTAGGTTAGTTAGGTTTAAGTAGTTCTAAGTTCTAGGGGACTGATGACCGCAGATGTTAAGCCCCATAGTGCTCAGAGCCATTTTTTTGCCCAATAACACAAAATGTCTGACAGGTAACGAAACAAGTTTTTAATCTAATTCAAAATTATTTCTCTAGTGCACTTCCACCTATTCTATTGACGAATTTCTAATTAAAAACTGGTAATCAGGAAAATAAAATAGTGCAGCTGCACGAGTAGGACTAAAAATAAAGTGTTCATTAATGTCAAAACTCTTTAAGTAAACTGATTCGAGCCACATAATTTCGATAAAAGATTCGTTCAGACGGTCTATGAAACAAGTAACTAGCTAACCAACATAGGGGCCAGAGAACTGAAACCAACTACGGCCATCACGTTCTTAACATTACGTTGGTGAAATCCACAAGTTGGATGACTGGCGAGCTACACTTAATGAGGATCAGAATTTTATTCTATCGACTCCAACGGCACAGCATTAATCTTTTGGATGTCGATTTAACATTCCTGTTTCAGAATCAATGCGCTGTATTTCTTATGTACTGAAAACTGAGGAACAGTTAGTTCCATCCATTACCAAAGTGAACAATGAGATAATTTCGAAGCGTACTCTCATTCCGCACAGACAGTGAAGGTAGTATTTAACTTCTCTGCAAAGGTTAGGTGATCGCATTACGGATTCTTCGTTAATTATGACCGAGAGCGTCAGGAGAAGGCAGCCGTATAATTTTTGCGCAAGAACCGGCAATTAGTCCATCCTGGGGTGCACCTGTTAACTGCTGCGCTTGCGCACTGGCTTTCCGGGCCACGCTTGTCGGGTAATTGGACGGAGCGGAACGGAACGGCCTTTCGCTTGCACGGCCAGCCGGTAATAGCAGAGCCTTCCATTAGCCTTACGCAACGCCGAGACCCCCCATCTGGGGCGGCGGATACGGCGGAGCGATGTGCAACTAACGATACTCTACAAGTACGAGGAGGTCGTAACTTTCTCAGTCGTGCACCTTAGTTTTGCACGATGTGATGCGCAGGGTGCAACGAAAGGCAGAAAACGTTTGGAAATTCAATACTTCACGGAATAATGTGTTAGACTGGTGCATGAGTAGTTAGCGTTATTGTTTTGTATGTTGGTATTCCGGTTACTATAGGTTGATTCAGCGACTGACATTTTTAAAATTTTTCATTAATTTTCCTGTTTTAGTCTACATATTGCCATTTTGTCATTTGGAGATAGTGAGTGGAGCTGTGGACACTAGAAAATGGAATGCTCGGGGGAGAAGCCGGAACATTTCGGACATATTCTTGTTTTGTGTTAGCAGAAAAGCCAACACCGCGTTACGACTGGAGGCCGAAATGCACGCGTTTTAGCTCAAGCAGGCTGGCGTGAGGAGGCAAGAACTATACTGACGTGAGGTCTGGAACATGACAAGAAATGAGAATTCAGATGCGGACGTAGTTAGCTTGATACTTAACTTTAATCCATAAATGATGAACGTCGCTCTTGACGGTACATGATTCACAGTATTATCTGTTCAGAATACATTCTTGAAGATGGTCATTATAGTAACTGAATATGTCGCCTTGCTACGTCGTAGCAAATGACGTAGCTGAAGGCTATGCTAAACAGTCGTCTCTGAAAATGAGAGCTTAAGTAGACAGTGAACCATCGCTAGCAAAGTCGGCTGTACAACTAGGCGAGTGCTAGGGAGTCTCTCTAGACTAGACTTGCCGTTTGGCGACGCTCGGTCTGCAATCACTGATAGTGGCGACACGCGGGTCCGACGTATACTAACGGACCGCGGCCGATTTAAAGGCAACCACTTAGAAAGTGTGGTGTCTGGTGGTGACACCACATCTTGTTCCTTACTTGAATAAAATGGTGACAGTAGCGGAGGCAAACAGGATCATCTGCTCCGTGTGTGGGGATAATGCCAATCCACAGAGCACAGCAAACAAATGGTCATCTCGTTTGAAGTGGGATCTTTTTAACATTAATTCAGAAAAACCTTTCGGTATTTCATTAAGATCGTTTAAACGCATTAATCCGCAATGACCCACGGAAGTGTACTCGATACCTGGTAAATGGTATGAAGTGTGATCATTCCAACATAGTGGGACATTTGGATGCAATGAGGCAGGTACCAAATGGTCTCAGACGAAATCACAAAAATAATCGTGTGGCCATATGTACAACTCTGCTTGATCATCAAATGGTTCAAAAGGCTTTAAGCACTGTGGGACTTAACATCTGAGGTCATCAGTCCCCTAGACTAAGAGCTACTTGAACATAACACACCAAAGGACGCCACACACATCCTGCTCGAGGCAGGATGCGAACCTGCGACCGTAGCAGCAGCGTGGTACCAGACAGAAGCACCTAGAACCGCTCGGCCACCGCGGCCGGCGCTTGATCATCAGTTGGCTAGTGAACAACGCCGACTATTCCCATCCTGTATCATAACTGGTGACGAGAAGTGGTAACGTAAGGAAATGAAAGGAATGGTTGAGCCCGGACAAAGCAGCAACTCACCGTAGGAAGAACAACGCGCATCCACAAGCTGTGCATCTGGCGGGACAGCGATTGTGTGTTGTATTACGAATTGCTTCCCCGACATGTAACCATCCCTCCTAACATTTATTGTCTCCATGTGAAACGCCTTGCACACGCAGTACAAGAACAACGATCAGGATAAGTGGGCGAAGTGATGTTACTCCATGATAACGCTCCTCCGCATTCTGCTAGACTAACGAAAACACTGTACAGAAGCTGGATTGGGAAGTTATTCCGCCGGCCGGAGAGGCCGAGTGGTTCTGGGCGCTACATTCAGGAACCGCGCGGTCGCTACGGTCGCAGGTTCGAATCCTGCCTCGGGCATGGATGTGTGTGGTGTCCTTAGGTTAGTTAGGTTTAAGTAGTTCTAAGTTCTAGGGGACTGATGACCACAGATAAGTCCCATAGTGAACAGAGCCATTCGAACCATTTTTGAACATCTCACAGGATACGCCACGGCTGATTCATTGTAATAGTGTTCGCATTACCCAAGCAGCAGCAACATGTCAAATTACTCCTTGGATATGCAGGCCTATGCCATGTTTGTTCCAGGTTAATATCCCTTTCAGACCGAACGTCGTAAGTTAGTTCATTCCAACTCACCGTCTTCACCACACCGTAAGGATACATTCTGTATTCTAGTCGAACATGACTTCAAACAGCACATGAAGAAAACTCGTCGCTTCGTGACACCAGAAACTTTACATTTCGTTCGCACATTTAGATGCGCATTCAGGAAATTGTGCATTCGTTTGAACACATCACTTACGTGAACATTCTGCCACCAGAACATTCATCTGCACACAGGTAACTTGTACAGGAAGTTGCATCCACCTCTAAAAGTTTAAACGTTCCCATTTCCCTAACTAAAATTCACAGGAATTTTATTGTAATTCACGTACATATAGTTGGTTTAAATACGTCTGCTACATGATACAGAACAGTTGACTTTGAAATGTTATAAGTTATTGCTCTATCACTTCGGAAAATAACTAAGTAAACTATGTCCATAAATCGACAGAAACAGATATTTCTCATGTTTACCTATCTAAACAGACAGTCCTTTAACTTATTATATTGTAAGATACAAAGAAAAACACTTAATCTGAAACCTGAAGGGAACTGTGTGCGTCCTGTTCATTTTCTACTTTGCAGTGATATCATGTTGTGACAAAAATGTACGTAATAGGAATAAAAATTCTGGATATGTCCGAGTGGGACTCACGCACTGCGGATTTCGTACAAACTTCATTATGTATGGATATAGTTCACGAGGATAATGGAATGTAGTCGAATTAAATCGGGTGTTGCTGAGGGAATTAGATTAGGAATGAGACGCTTAAAGTAGTAAATGCGTTTTGCTATTTGGGGAGCAAAATAACTGATGATGTTTGAAGTAGAGAGGATATAAAATGTAGACTGGCAATGGCAAATATAGCGTTTCTGAAGAAGAGAAATTTAACATAGAGTATAGATTTTAGTGTCAGGAAGTCGTTTCTGAAAGTATTTGTATGGAGTGTAGCCATGTATGGAAGTGAAACATGGACGATAGTTTAGACAAGAAGAGAATAGAAGCTTTCGAAATGTGGTTCTACAGAAGAATGCTGAAGTTTAGATGGTTAGATCACATAACTAATGAGGAGGTATTGAAAAGAATTGGAGACGAGAGAAATTTGTGGTACAACTTGAGTAGAAGAAGGGATCGGTTGGTAGGGCATATTCTGAGGCATCAAGGGATCACCAATTTAGTATTGCAGTGCACTGTGGAGGTAAACATCATAGATGGATAACAAGAGATGAATACACTAAATGGATTCAGAGGATGTAGGTTGCAGTAGGTACTGGGAGAAGAAGCAGCATGCACAGGAGAGAGTACCATGGACAGCTGCATCAAACCTGGCTTTGGACTGAAGATAACAACAACAACATAGTTCATCCATACCGGGACTCGACAATGATAGTTTTTGCGTCTTGTCGATATCGAATGTGGCAAGATATCAAATATGTGACATAAATTGCCATATCTTATCTTAGCATTGACTTATAATCTTAAGTTTACTACACCACCAAGGGACAGCAAACCCTAGTATGTGACGTAAACGTCCACATGATATGTCCACGCGTTTGGGAGAAAGAGTTCGTAATAGTCGGACAGACAGGTAGACCGACAGAGGACAAAGAGGTCCTAGAAGTGTTCCGTTTTGACAGACTGACGTACGAAGCCCTCAGAATAGATGACAGATAAGGATTCAGTTAAGAAAACATGAAACTAATTATTTACCTACCAAAAATAAATATAATTTTTGTCTTTGGTCTATGTAACTGTAGGTCGCCCTACAAACACGACTCATTTTCAAATAAACACTGCATGCAACTGGTGACAGAAGTGAGCCGGGTTATGAAAAAAAGCGAAATTCTCCCCGACGTTATGCAACCAGCTATACAGTGATATTTTTGATCTCTCACATCTGATCGACGACTCATACGAGATTGTCAGTCTCAGGAACAGCATGCACCCATCATCCTCATTTTAATCTCGACCTTCCCAAGCAGTTTTCCAAAAACGTACGCCCACACGACCACAAACGTTTTTTCTAATGTCCGCACGGCTCCACATAATTTTCTGTAGTCTTGTGTAAGTCCAGATCTTAAACGCTTAAATTCTCTATTTTTCTGGTCTTCCCACATTCTGTGATTCACATCCATAAAAACACGTACAAAATTACTTTTTGGAATTAAAACTTACTTTTGATGCGAGTAAACCTAATGCTGCATACATTTCTTTGCTTGTCGTAGTCACTTCTCGCAATCTCCTTTATGCATCCGTAACTCGTCATTTTATTTATCTGGTGGAAGAATTCCATCACTTTGTCTACTACATACGCACCGGTTCTGCAACTGACTCAGTCGCTAATTCAATATCTGATCCCCCACACCACAGTTTTTCATTCATTGACTGTTAATCCATATTCTGTGCTTAGTTGACTTTTCATTTCAGTCAAGAGGTACTGTAATTCTTCCTGTCATTCACATTGAATTATCATTTATATTCTTTCGCCTGCAATCTTAAATTTACATCTGACCATTCTGTTATTTACGTCAGTCTTCCCTCGATATGCTATTCCAACAAGAGGTTAGAGACTACATCCCCGTCTTACACCCGTTTTAATCCGAATATTTCTCTTTCGATCGTCCATACTTACTGTTACATCTTTTCTTTTACCACTGTACATTACACGCCTATGCCTGCAGCATCTGCCTATTTTTCTAAGAATTTCAAACATCTGTCACCACTTTACATTTCTTAAATCTTGTTGCTCTAAGCGTGCATAATATCAACTCCCTGTCTGGTGCCCTTAATGTTCCAGCGTATCGACAAGCTCCGGCACGAAGATGTCAGCCAATAGCACGCTGGCTAAGACGACACCACTACAGGAGCCGCTCCAGCCGAAGAGAATATAAGGGCCGCTCGTGCCAGCCTCGCCCGAACAGTATAAGACGGACTTGTGATCCATATCAATTACTGGCATGGACATTGTGTAAAGCGTAAGACATTGATTGTTTGTATGTCGCCAATCGCTTGCAACACGTTATTGTAAACCAAAGTTAAGTACTGTCAGTCTACTTTATTGCGATAAAAACCATTAATGTGATGTTGCATAGCTATCAGAGGTAACAACATCCTTTAGGCATCCTATAAGAGGCGAGTGGGCAGGACCCAACGCTTAACTCTCCTAGAACCAGATTTATAGACATCAAAAAATCCTCACTTTACATTACAATTTCTTCCTTTATTACAGTTCGTTTTATTGTAAAACTTCCAAAGGTTCGTTATATCTGAGTATAATACTTTACCCGCTTTGACCTCCAAATGAAAAGTCATTTCTCCTTTCATATCACTACATCGTTTCACCGGTGATGCCGTTATCAAGAGTAAATTCTATCCTGCAAAAATTATAGTATTATGTACATACTTCTCTGCAAAATATTATGTTTGTCATTTTTCTTCAATACCCACTGGTTTTTTATTATTCTTCGTTTTATTGTAAAACCTCCAAGGGTTTGTTATATCTGAATACAATAATTTTCTCCCTTTGACCTCCAAATCGACATTCATTTCTTCTTCCTTCATATCACTTTACAGTACATCAACGGTTTTCGCCATCCACCGTCCTTGATGGATCCCGAGATAGCACGGAAAGGTACTCCATGAGATGGTACTTCCAGAAGAGAATTCGAAGTTAATTCAAAAACTGTTAATATAATCGTCTCATGTTTTCATGTCTGAAAGGTAAATACAAGAAGAGAGCTCGTATTTTATGTCGTTTTAACAAAAATTGATGATTGATAGGGAGCCATTCAGTGCGACTTCCATGGAGTTTTCTTGTCTTTTTCAGTAGCAAGCCAAACAACCGAAATATGTGAAAGATTATCAGCATTGGAGTAATATTGGAATCTTCTTCTCTTTCATGTTCTAAAACATTTGTATCTCAAATTTAGCTTCTACGCACATTGACATCTAATTTACTGATTTGTTGATTTTAATATTCGTTCCACTCTCGTCTGTCAATGGCTGCCTGTGCCCGCTCAGAAATTCTGTTTCCAAAAACTGATGACTGATATCATGCATGTGCTTTGCCGGGCTTTTCAATTACTTATGGATCCAAAAATGCGTGTCTTTTTCGATAGCAGAGATGTTCAAATCAGTGACATGAGCTATTTTATAGAGATTTTTCTCTTTTCACTCGTTAAGTTTCGACGACACCCCAGCATATGTAATAGCCGTCGAGGCTGACTCAAATATTCTAATTTTAGTATCAATTTGTCAGCTTATGTGTCAGAAGTTGTTCATTTTCTAAATAAATCTCTACTTCCCACACAGTATGAACTCTGATGTGTAGTTAAATTATACTCGTAAATTGTAATTAATATTGGTTTGACAAATGCTAGTTTACCTAGCTTGCGGACACTGTTGCATCACATTATCTGACCACTGTTATGAGTTCTTTAAATCGGAGTAAACAACGTGCTTCCATTAGATAATTAATATAATTTATACTTGGGCGTATTTGATATTTCTCGGGAAATTTATCTAAAATCCATATAGAACACAAGTAGATAAAAAACCGACGGTGAACGTGAAACGTACCCTTACAAAAATTATACATGACTGTGCTTAAACTGACACTTTTTTTTTTTAAGCGCAATGCAATCTGACTTTCAGTAATCCCTACAAGAGAATGGCCGTAACTAACATTAACCTATACCTTTCACAAATCACTTACATCACAAAAAATCTTCGTTACTCGAACTACTGCAATACAGCGAGCGCCACTACTGCCAGCTAAATAAAAGATTCAAACTACGGAAGGCACTAACAACTGATAGGCATAGTTAGCAAATGAAAGATTTTAATAGAGAACGAACAATGTATTTCCTCAATAGTGTTGAAAAGTCATAATGTATATAGCAGTTCATGACATCCAGTCTTACAAATTTCAAAACTCCGCCATCTCTCTTCCCCACATCCACCACTGCTGGCGGCTCGCCTCCAACTGCGCAACGCTACGCGCTGTTAACATCCAGCTGCCCAACACTACAATGGCGAATATTACAATAATGCCAACCAGCCACTGACTGCACACAGCACAGCCAATGATTTTCATACAGAGCGCTACGTGGCGTTACCAATATAAAAAACCTAAACAGCCTACTTACAAACGATAAGAAATGAGGCCCCTGAAAGTAAATAATACGTGACCTAATTCCCAAATATGAGTTTGTCCGTCTGCACAGCAGATATGTGATTTCCGTGAGTATCGCAGTCTGTGCTGCTCACAGAAATGGCCAGTAAAATAGTCAGTTGCTGCACAGAGTCGAATCAGTGAGTTCTGGGCACAGCCGAGAACTAGGGCTTTGAGAAACTTGTCAGATGCAGTAATGTCAGCCGGACTTCACTACAGTCTGCATGGGGCATGGCCACAGGATCGAGATAACAGCTCTGTGGAGCTGTTGCTTTCTTTTCCTGGTTGGATGGACAGATATCCCAGTCGAGGTGGAGAAATTGGTTTCTGCATGTCAAAAGGAAACTGTCTGAGTGCTTTTGGCAGCTGACGGTCTCACGCTGGTAGTTTTGTAGTTGGTACAGTCAAGAGTAGGGGACGGTGCTTTATGCCAGCCAACCACTCTGCATGGAAGTTCATGGTTGTCGTGTGACAAGAAGCCGTTATTTATTGATGGTAGGAAGAAGCAAGGTGATTTTCACTGTGATCGAAAGCAGTTCCACTTGCTGCCCATATGCCGTAAGCGTGAATGATTGTATAAATACTAAAGTGTTGTGTTTAACATATGCTGTGAGCGTGACAGCTGAGAATTCGTTTCATTACTTGTCGAGTGTGAATAATCAATTGGTGTCATTCTAAAAGAATTTAAGGCGTAATAACAAGTTTATTGCAGCCAAATAGCATACAAATTCAAAGTACAATGATAGTAATGAACAAAATTATTAATTTTACGTATTGTGATTTGCGTAGTCACTTAATGGTCATGTCCTTTCCGCCCACAGTTCTATAAGGTAACGTTTGCATATTCGATGACACAGTTTACTCACAAATTACGTTTGGTTCATGATATGAAGTGTTGTTGCAAATAAGGTAGTGGAAACCATGGACAGCCATTCTGGTGATAACATGTCTCGTTATCCATGTTAGGACAATCATGGCGCCTGTGTTGTAAAATTCTGGAGATAAGTCTTGTCTTTTTTCCCTCAATGTTCGAAGTAGACTTCCCAAAGTGCTGTTGTTGGGTAGCAGCAGATTTATCCGTAGGGCTTCAGTGACGATGGGCTCCCTCGCCAACAGGTATACAAGTCTGTATCGTGTTGTTTTGGACATTCCTATTGCTTTCTTTATACAGGTCACCCTCAGTCTTTCCAGTGTTGTTAGGTTTTTCATTACAAGATGTGGCCCGATAATTTATATGCCTTAGGTCAGTATTGGGAAGATTGTGGCTCTGAATAGTGCTATTGCTGTCTCTATGCTAAGGGATTTGATGTATTGTGGGGCCTATTTGTACAATGCCATTATTGCTTGAATTGCTTTCTCTGTTACATGTTTTGTGAAACATTTTGCAGTCATTCGTAATGTGAACCCTAGGTACTTGAAGTATACTACAATCTCCAGGTTCCTCTCCGTATGAAGGTCTCAGCTGATGCAGGTGCTATTTCTCCATTTCTGAGTACCATTGTTTCTATTTTCGCCACATTTATTTCGAAGCCGTGTTCGACACACCAATTTTCCATATCGTTTATCGATTTTTGTAGCTTTTGAATGTCCATTCCGCTTATTACAATATCGTCTGCATATTCATGTGAGATTATACCCTCCCTTTGGAGTATTCTTAAAATTTCCCCCGCTGCAAGGTAAAATAACAGGACTCGGTGGGTCTGCCTATAGTATACCGTTTCATTGGGGTATCAGCTCCGAGAGGGAGAGGTTATCTGAGATCCTTATTTAGTTCCATCGCAGTATTGCGCTTATGACTCGTACATATATTATTTTCTCGTAGGGTTTCCTCTAGTTTTTGGTCATTAATTTTCTCTTCATAACGTCAAAGGCTTTTGTGAAATTTGTAAATACCATATAAAGGAAATTGTTTACAATGCTTTAGTTCGTCCAGTCTTATTGTTCGTTTGTATGAGAGACTTACCAGTTGAGTCTGAGTCAAGAGATTGAGAAGGTCCAAAGAAGAGCGGCGATATTCGTGACTGGTACATTTAGCCATCGCGAGAGCGTTACAAATCTCATAGAAAGTTTGAAGTGGGACACACTTGCGGATAGACGCGCTAAACGGAAGAAGCTGCTCCCTAAATTCGTAAATCCGATCTTCGCCGAGGATGTAGAGCATATATTATTACTACCCACTTTCAAATCACTCAATGATCACCATTCAAAGATAAGGGAAATTAGAGCTCATACTGAGGCGTTCAGAGAGTCCATTTTCCCTCGCTCGATACGCGAGTGGAACAGAGAGAGAAAAAGAAAGAAAAAGAGAGAGAGAGAGAGAGAGAGAGGAGGGGGGGAGGAGGGAACGTGACTTTGCCACGAATCGTGCCCTCCGCCACACACAGCTTGGTTCAAATGGCTCTGAGCACTATGGGACTTAACATCTATGGTCATCAGTCCCCTAGAACTTAGAACTACTTAAACCTAACTAACCTAAGGACATCACACAACACCCAGCCATCACGAGGCATAGAAAATCCCCGACCCCGCCGGGAATCGAACCCGGGAGCCCGGGCGTGGGAAGCGAGAACGCTACCGCACGACCACGAGATGCGGGCCACAGCTTGGTGGCTAGCGGAGTATATCTATAGATGTAGATAATACTTTCCTCTGTGTTCACCGGCTTTCCATACGATCTTAGGTAGAAGTTGATCTTCACTTCCTGAATACCATTTGGATTTAGGGGAGATGTTCGTGGATTGGTTTTTTAGTCTTTCTATTATTTTTTTCACCTTGAATGGTATATTTTCTAGGAGAATGCTCCTGCATTTGGTAGGGTCCTTGGGGTCTCGTTGCTCTTTACATTGCACTTCGACTATTCACTGTCTCCGCTGTTCTGAAATGGAGGCTGCCTCTATGCACTTATTGCAGAGTTTTGTCCACATTGGCGTTAGTACTTAGGCAGTGTCTTTTAAATATTCGCTATGAAGTCTGTCTTGGCTTACAGCTTTTTTATTCTTGGTGCTGTTAATGGCATCTTCGATCTCTTCTGTGGCCAATGAGATCATTTCCATGGTAGTTTGTGGCATTGTAGCCTCTCTCCTCTCCCTCTTAATCCTTCCTTGCTCAGTATGTTGTTGAAGTGCGTGTCCCATATTATCATATCAATGCAATGCGTTTCAGCTCGTTTTCTGGGACGTACCGCAATATATGGGTCTTTTGAGGCTTCCTCCAATAGTTTCTTTCCTTGTCTTGCCCAGAATGTTCTCTTATTGTCTTTAGAGTTTTATTATAGATATTTTGTTTTTTCGGCGTAAGTTCTCAGGAGTATTGGGTTTCCTGCGCACTGTTTTAGTTGATGTAGGCTTTCTAGTATATCTTTTTCTATACTGTAACTATCTGTGTCTAACCATTTTTTCGCTCTCCTCTAGTACCTGGGAATGGCGGCTTGTCTTAAGAGTTCTCTTGTCGCTTCTGTTGTTTCTTGTAGTCGCGAGTTGTCTATTAGCTTTTCGATATGTTTTATGTCGTCTGATTTTGCTTCCACTTTCCCGACGTCTATTCTTCTCGAAAGCGCCTCTTCCTCTTTTTCTTGCGCTTTTCGACGTGCTCCTTGGACGTTTATTTCCAGAAGGATATGTTTCCGAAGTGGTATCTGGTCCGCAGTCCAGAGAGGTGATACATTACTCTTGGTTGGTCCCCTTATGAGAGAATGTCAACTGTACCTTTGCCATTGTGAGAAATACATGTAGGTATGTTGGGACTTTTTTAAAGATTGAAGCCTTCTCCCTTCAACTATTCCACCATTACTTTTGCTATGTAGTTTTGTGCACCCATTCTACAGTTTGTCTCCAGCAGTAATTAGTAGTTTGTTATGTTTACTTTTACCGATCTGCTGGTCTGTTTCATATCTACTCATATTTGTTTTATCAGTGGCTATTTTGTTCGGTTGGAATTAAATTGATATTATTGTAATGCGTTTCTTTTGTCAGGAGTGTATGTTCTCGATTGGTTGTGTGACAACAGTTGTGCTCAGGTGATTTGATGGGTTTTGTGTAACTCGGTGTGGTGACAGAAATAATAATCGACCAACGGGTAGTTGTACGTTACGATCCTAGTTAAGGCTGAAATTGTTTAGTTATCTTACATTTTACTACTGAAGTTTTCTGTCATGATGTCTTGCTATGGCTGAGAGCCAGGCAGTGTAAAGCCGTAATTTTATTGTCGTGTTAGGCATCCACTGGAGAGCACATGACGACCTGTGTGGTAGCGACCAGTTCCCCATCTTCGTGTCAATGCCCCAGTTTCAGACCCACTGACGCCTGCCCAGATGGGCTTTAAACAAGGCGACTGGGAAACTTTCACCTCTGTCACCACTGGATCTCCCCCATACGGTAATATCGATGTGATGGTTGAGCAGGTGACTACAACAATTGTTTCTGAGACAGAAAACGCGATGCCTCGCCCTTTAGGGTTCCCGAGGCGTAAGGCAGTACCATGGTGGTCGCCGGAAGTCGCTGAAGCAATTAAGGAGCGTCGGCGAGCTCTACAGCGGCATAAGCGGAGCACCCCATAGCCTTTAAATGGCTCCGTGCCCCCGTTCGCCAACTTATCAAACGATGGATGCTGGAGTGTTAGGAGAGATACGTCTCGACCATTGGGTACTATATGTCACCTTCCCAAGTCTGGTCAAAGATCAAACGTATTTTAGGGTGCCAGACCTCAACAGGTGTTCCCGGTGTTACCATAAATGGCGTGTTCTCTACCGACGCAATCCCGATTTTTGATCACTTTGCTGAGCACTTCGCTCGAGCCTCTGTGTCTGAGAATTACCCCACACTCTCAAACGGCGGCTGGACTGGAATGTCCTGTCATTCACTTCACGCCACAGTGAATCCTATATAGGCTCATTTACAAAGTGGGAGCTCCTCAGTGCCCTTGCATATTGCCCCGACACAGCTCCTGGGCCTGATCGGATCCACAGCCAGATAATAATACATTTTTTCATCTGACTACAAGCGACATCTTCTCGTCATCTTCAACCGGATCTAGTGCGATAGCGTATTCACATCGAATGGCGGGAGAGCACCATCATTCCGGTGTTCCAACCCGGTAAAAAAACCCTTGATGTGGATAGCTATCGGCCCATCAGCCTCACCAACGTTTTCTGTAAGTTGTTGGAATGTACAGTGAGTCGACAGTTGGGTTGGGTCCTGGAGTCACGTGGATCCATGTCAGGGCGGCTTCCGCCAGGGTCGGTCTACCACTGATAAACTTGTGTCCCTCGAGTATGCCATCCGAACAGCCTTCTCCAGACGGCAAGACCTGGTTGCCATCTTTGACCTACGTAAAGCATACGACACGACCTGGCGACATCATATCCTATCCACATTGAATGAGTGGGGTCTCAGGGGCCCGCTCCTGATTTTTATCCAAAACTTCCTGTCGCTCCGTACTTTCCACGTACAAGTTGGTGCCTCCCATAGTTCTATCCATATCCAGGACAATGGAGTCCCGCAGGGCTCTGTTATGAGTGTATTTTTAGTGACCATTAAAGGTCTAGCATCAGCTGTCGGGCCCTCCGTCTCACCATCTCTGTATGCAGACGACTTCTGCATCTCGTACTGTTGCTCCAGTACTGGTGTTGCCGAGCGTCGCCTACAGTGAACCATCCACAAGGCGCAGTCATGGGCTCTGGCCCACGGACTCCAGTTTTCAGCCGCAGAGTCGTGTGTCATGCATTTCTGTCGGCGTCGTACCGCTCAAACGGACCCAGAATTTTACATTCATGACGATCTACTCACTGTAGTGGAGACATATTGATTCTTAGGACTTGGCTTCCTCATCTTCGTCAGCTTAAGCAGAAGTGCTGGCAGCATCTCAATGCCCTCCGTTGTCTAAGCAACACCAATTGGGGTGCAGATCGATCTACTCTACAGAACACTTGTCCAATACCGAATTGACTATGGGAGTGTGGTTTATGGTTCGGCAGTGCCTTCAGCGTTTCATTTACTCGAAGCTGTGAACCACAGCGTGTTTCGACCAGCGACAGGAGCTTTTAGGACGAGTTCAGTGACCAGCGTACTGGTGGAGGCTGGGGTCAATTCATTGAAGATCAGACGTGCCCAACTGCTCAACAGTTACGCAGCAGACATTCGTAGTTCTCCTGATCATCCGACTTACCGTCACCTTTTCCAGACCGTGGCAGTCCATCTCCCGCATCGGTGGCCGAGGTCGGGAGTAACGATTGCGGTTCGCGTTCAGTCCCTTCTCTCCAAACTCGAGTCCTTCGCTTTACCACTTCTACTTCCGATCCATTCACGTACGCCTCCATGGTGTACGCCTCGGCCGCACCTTCGTCTGGACCTTTCAAATGACCCTAAGGACTCCACTAACCTTGCGGCTCTCCACTGTCACTTCCTCTCGATTCTTGACGTGTTCCTCGGCTCTGAATTGGTTTACTCCCACGACTCGATGACTGATAGTCGCGTTGGTTTTGCCTACGTTCACGGCGGCCATATTGAACAGCATTCCTTACCCGATGGCTGGAGTCTATTCAGTGCAGAGCTAGCGGCCATTTATCGAGCACTTCATTATCTCCGTTCATGCCCTGGGGAGTCTTTTCTTTCATATACTGACTCCTTGAGCAGCCTGAAAACTGTTGGCCGGTACTAACCTCGTCATCCTTTGGTAGCGTCCATCCAGGAGTCCATCTACACCCTGGAACGGTCCAGACGTTCAGTGCTGGTCGTCTGGACCCCTGGTCAATACCGAATTCCGGAAAATGAACTTGCTGACGGGCCAACCAAACAGGCTAAATGGAGCCCACTTCTTGATATTACGCCGCTAGGTTTTTTCAGCTTTGAGAGACGGAATGACAAAATCTCAGTACGCACAACAAACTGCGAGCAATTAAGAGGACCACGAATGTGTGGAAGTCTTCGATGAAGGCCTGTCCCTAGGAGTCCGTGCTTCTCTGCCGGCACCGCATTGGCCATGGCTGGGCGACCCAGGGCTACCTCCTTCACCTTGCAGACCCACCTCAGTGTCGGTGCGGCGCCCGGTTGACAGTGGCCCATATTCTTCTGATGTGTGCTCCTTTGACTGCCCTGCGACCATCTTCGGTTGCCGGATTCGTTATCATTGATTTTAGCAGACAACGCCTCATCGGCTGACTTGGTCTTACGTTTCATGCGTGAGGGGAGTTTTATCATTCGATCTGAGTCTTACCGCATGTCCTTTGTCTCTCTGTGCCCTTCAACCTAGTGCTTTTAGGGTGGAGGTTTTAAGGTGTGACAGGGTATCTGGCTTTTCCTTTTCTCGTGGTCGGCCAGTCACTATAATCTGCTTTGTGGTTATACTCTTCTAACTGTTTCTTATGTGTCTGTTGTTATCTTGTCCTCTTTTGTTCTTTTTAGTGTTCTTTGCCTTTCCATCCTTCTTGTGGTCTTTCTTTTCGTTTTGTGTTATATGTCTCCTCTCATTTATTCTCACACTTGTGGCTTTGTTTTATTAGATTGAAATGGGTTCAAGTGGCTCTAAGCACAACGGGACTAAAGATCTGAGGTCATCAATCCCCTAGACTTAGAACTACTTAAACCTATCTAGCCTAAAGACATCACACACATCCATGCCCGAGGCAGTCGAACCTGCGACAGTAGCAGCAGCGCGGTTCAGGACTGAAGCGCCTAGAACCCCTCGGCCACAGCGGCTGGCTGTTTTATTAGGAACAAGGGACCGATGACCTCGTAGTTTGGTCCGTTTCCCCCTCTTATAAACCACCAACTCATATTTTATGCCAAAGGTTGGGTATTATTCCTTTCTTTGATAAGACATTTTTTATATTCAGTGTGTGGCTCCTAGGTTAAGGATGTCTGTGGGCTACAGAAATATTTTGTTTTGGTGGAAGTGTACATTTATTCTGTCGAGGTTACACTGAGCCCTATGTATGTACAACATCCAGCTCGAATATCATTCCACCTAAACCTACGCTACATTCATAGGCCATTTTGAGATCATAATCGTGTTACATTTTGGGGCTTGTCATGACGTTATTGGTAAATTCAAAGGATGGTATCGAATGCCCGGAAACAGTAACGGCCGCAATAGGTAGTGCGAAGTCGTAGGACCTTATAGCAACTATACCACAGCTGCGAGCGTCTTAATAAGAGAGATTTATCAGCGGGAGAAAATCCACTTTAAGATAATGTCTTACGCTACAGCAAATTAGATACTTACGAGCTTTTCTGGCTGCGTATAGTGCGTTAAACTAGTACAGCAGCTTCAGCGGCCAACAAATTGCAGGTAGAGCAGAGGGCGAGTGCCCGGGGCCGGCTGCGATTACAGGGAGGGGATGGGGAGGGGGCAATATGCCACGCCCCCTCCCCTCCCCTTCGTCCCTGCCTCCAACCGCCCCCGCAGGTAATCCCGTACTGGGTTAGCGAGACTCAGTGCCGCCGCTGCTGCTTCTGCAGCGGGATTAAGCCGGCACTGGCGCCCAGGACCCGGCGGGATAAGGCGAGGCGCGGAGCGCTTCCGTCAGGGCAGAAAATTAAATCTGCCGTCCCGCGTTCTCCTATTTATGTAGGACGCGCGTAATGGTCGCAGCAGCGGGGTCTCCCGCGCCCGAGCGGGGCTTAATATAACTCGCCCCGGTACAGCACAGTGGCAGTAGCAGCCCTGAGGCATTAGGCAGCAGGCCGTGAGGTGCGGCCCGCAAATTGTCTGGCGTGAGCGGCAAGGGTGGGTGAGGGGACGGGGGGCACCACCGTTTATTTACATTCTGCGTCTCTCGCTGTGCACGTCCGCAGCGTCTTGCAAGAGCGACTTTCCGGTCAAAGTCGACTGCTCGTGAAGGATGAGCGTCACATGTCAGCGTGTAAAACAGCAGTCAACAACGTATCCCGAAAACAAGTGACGTCAGTTATCAACTGAATGTGACGGGTGCGCCCCGAGAATGCTGCAAATGAGTATGCTGGAGATTCACAGTGTCGCCTGCTGTTGTCGGAAGTTACCCACTTCGTGCCACAGTTCCTCGAGATGTCCACTGTTTGAGTCAAAACACTACGAGCACGGCCCACCGCTATACTGGATTCAGCGTGGTAGCGTTGCAGGCACGTGGCGCCACATAGTGGGGCAACTCGCTTGAAAAACTGGACAGAACAGAAAAAAAGATGTGCGCGTTCAGACGTCAGTCCCGTGAAATCTTGCGCAGATTGCACTGGTGCGTACTTGTCCAAAGTTACGATGTCATTCCAGCCTCATGTCGATATAACACGTGCCGTGACAGTTGACGGTAAACAGCGAACAGTAGAAAAACGTATTTTTCAGGTACTGTTTGTGTGATCCGTTCCATACGCGCTGAGGCGACGAAAAGTACGGGAGTAGCAATATGCACATGGCGGTAATATCGCGTACACAAGGTCTGAAATGGCAGTGCATTTTTTTTTTTTTTGTAGTGAAGTGATTCATGTGAAAAATGTTTCCATCGTGATTATGGCCGCAAGAAGGGAGAGACAGTACAAGTAGTAATTTCGCTGTGACAGTGATGGTATTTACAGTTAACTGTTGTTCTTGTGGTCTTCAGTCCTGAGACTGGCTTGATGCAGCTCTCCATGCTAATCTATCCTGTGCAAGCTTCTTCATCTCCCAGAACCCACTGCAACCCACATCCTTCTGAATCTGCTTATTGTAGTCATATCTTGGTCTCCCTCTACGATTTTTACCGTCTACGCTGCCCTCCAATACTAAATTGGTGATCTCTTGATGCCTCAGAACATGTCCTACCAACCGATGGCATCTTCTGGTCAAGTTTTTTCCGCTAACTTCTCTTCTCCCAAATCCTATTCAATGCTTCCTCATTAGTTATGTGATCTACCCATCTGATCTACAGCATTCTTCTGTAGCACCACATTTCTAAAGCTTCTATTCTCTTCTGGTCCAAACTATCTATTGCCCATGTTTCACCTCCATACATGGCTACACTCCATAGAAATACTTTCAGAAATGACTTCCTAACACTTAAATATAAACGCGATGATAACAAATTTCTCTTCTTCAGAAACGCTTTACTTTCCAGTGCCAGTCTACATTTTATATGCTCTCTACTTCGACCATCATCAGCTATTTTGCTCCCCAAATAGCAAAACTCCTTTACTACTTTTAGTGTCTCATTTCCTAATCTAATTCCCTCAGCATCACCCGACTTATTTTGACTACATTCCATTATCCTCGTTTTGCTTTTGTTGATGTTCATCTTATATCCTCCTTTCAAGACATTATCCATTCCGTTCAACTGCTCTTCCAAGTCCTTTGCTGTCTCTGACAGAATTACGATGTCATCGGCGAACCTCAAAGTTTTTTTTTTTCTTGTCCATGGATTTTAATACTTACACCGAATTTTTCTTTTGTTTTCTTTGCTGCTTGCTCAGTAAACAGACTGAATAACATTGGGGATATACTACAACCCTGTCTCATCTCCTTCCCAACCACTTCTTCCCTTTCATGTCCCTCGACTCTTATAACTGCCATCTGGTTTCTGTACAAATTGTAAATAGCCTTTCGCTCCCTATATTTTATCCCTGTCACCTTCAGAATTTGAAAGAGAGTATTCCAGTCAACGTTGTCAAAAGCTTTCTCTAAGTCTACAAATGCTAGAAACGTAGGTTTGCCTTTCCTTAATCTATTTTCTAAGATACGCCGTAGGTCAGTATTGCCTCACGTGTTCCAACATTTCTACGGAATCGAAACTGATCTTCCCCGAGGTCGGCTTGTACTAGTTTTTCCATTCTGCTGTAAAGAATTCGTGTTAGTATTTTGCAGCTGTGGCTTATTAAACTGATTTTTCGGTAATTTTCACATCTGTCAAAACCTCCTTTCTTTGGGATTGTAATTATTATATTCTTCTTGAAGTCTGAGGGTATTTCGCCTGTCTCATACATCTTGCTCGCCAGATGGTAGAGTTTTGTCAGGACTGGCTCTCCCAAGGCTGTCAGTAGTTCTAATGGAATGTTGTCTACTCGCGGGGCCTTGTTTCGACTCAGGTCTTTCAGTGCTCTGTCAAACTCTACACGCAGTATCGTATCTCCCATTTCATCTTCATCTACATCCTCTTCCATTTCCATAATATTGTCCTCAGTACATCGCCCTTGTATAGACCCTCTATAAACTCCTTCCACCTTCCTGCTTTCCCTTCTTTGCTTAGAACTGGGTTTCCATCTGAGCTCTTGAGATTCATACAAGTGTTTCTATTATCTACAAAGGTCTCTTTAATTTTCCTGTAGGCAGTATCTATCTTATCCCTAGCGAGATAAGCCTCTACATCCTTACATTTGTCCTCTAGCAAGCCCTGCTTAGCCATTTTGCACCTCCTGTCGATCTCATTTTTGAGACGTCTGTATTCCTTTTTGCCTGCTTCATTTACTGCATTTTTATATTTTCTCCTTTCATCAATTAAATTCAATATTTCTTCAGTTACCCAAGGGTTTACCTATGACTAAGTTGTGCTCTACCAGGCTGCTTCCTCTTTCATTTCTTTGTCCCAGTCCATATTCACCTACTACGTTTCCTTCTCCCCCTCTTCCTAATACCGAATTCCAGTCACCCATGACTATTAAATTTTCATCTCCCTTCACTATCTGAATAATTTCTTTTATTTGATCATACATTTCTTCAATTTCTTCGTTATCTGCCCAGCTAGTTGGCATATAAACTTGTACTACTGTAGTAGGCGTGGGCTTCGTATCTATCTTGGCCACAATAATGCGTTCACTATGCTGTTTGTAATAGCTTACCCGCATTCCTATTTTCCTGTTCATTATTAAACCTACTCCTGCATTAACCCTATTTGATTTTGTGTTTATAACCATTTAGTCACCTGACCAGAAGTCTTGTTCCTCCTGCCACTGAACTTCACTAATTCCCACTATATCTAACTTTAACTTATCCATTTCCCTTTTTAAATTTACTGTTAACTATGACTAATGTAAATGAAAAAGGACACAGTAATGTGATTTTATTCCTATCATCTCCTTAAACTCTCTTTTGGGACACCAGGTTTCCTGCCTGAATTTGTTCAGCGGAGAATCCTCTCTCTCTCTCTCTCTCTCTCTCTCTCTCTCTCTCTCTATATATATATATATATATATATATATATATATATATATATATATATATATATCTATGAAAGGCTTGCTTCAATAGTGGTAAAAGTCCATTTTTGTTGATTCCAAGAAACAGAGTCCTAAAGTTAAATGAGCCCTGAAAAATCTGCAGTTGAAATACTAGAAATATTCAAGTATTGAAATAAACCCTTCATATATAGGTATATATGTCCGGATGGTTGTTGCAGCTAGATGCAAGGGACATTCTATTTAAAAAATGATTAGGAAATTCAATATTCAGAAATCCAAAGTGTAAAGAGTGTGCAGAAGATATCAAGTTTCAGGCGTCACCTCTCACCACAGACAACGCTTTGGGCGACGGCCTTCATTTAACGACCGAGAGCAGCGGCTTTTTCTATGAGCTGCCAGGGCTAACAGACAAGAAACACTGCAAAATAACCGCAGACATCAATACCGGAAGTATGACGAGCGTATCCGTTGGGACAGTGGGCTCTGGCAGCAGACGACAGATGCGAGTGCCTTTACTAATAGCACAAGGCCGCCTGCAGCGCCTCTGATGTGCTCGTGATCTTACCTGTTGGAAACCCATGGCCTGGTGAGATGAATCCCGATTTTAGTAGGTAAGAGCTGATGTACGGTTCGAGCGTGGCGCAGGACCCACCAAGCAATGGACCAAAGTTGTCAACAAGTCTCTGTGCAAGCTGGTGGTGGCTTCATAATGCTGTGGGTTGTGTTTACATGAAATCGAGTGTGTCCTCTGGTCCAACTGAGCCCATCATTCCCTAGAAATGGTTGTTCGGCCAGTAGGAAACCTTATGTAGCCATCCACGAACTTCATGTTCCCAAACAACGCTATCATATTACCGGGCCAAAGTTATTCTCGATTGGTTTGAAGAACATTCTGGAGCGAATAATTTGGCCATCCATATCGACCGACATGAATCACATCGAAAATTTATGGGACATAATCGGGAGGACAGTTCGTACTCAAAATCCTACATTGACGACGCTTCCGTAGTTATGGATGGCTATAGAGGCAACATGGCTCAATATTACAGCACGGGACTTCCAACTACTTGTTGAGTCCATGTCACGTCGAGTCGCTGCACAAAGCAGGGAAAAATCTGGTACGACATGATACTAGGAGGCCTCTCATGGCTTTCTTTCACCTGCATATACGACAACGATTCCGCCTAGGTGTCTTGATAAAATAAGATGGGTAGCACTCCAAAAGGTAAGTTTATGGCATTTTTATCCGGTGTTGCGACATGTATCTTCTCAAAGTTAAACTGTCGACATTACCCAAAGTCACTAGCTACATGATTTCCTCTGTTTTCCTCCACTTTTGTAAATGGATCTCCTACTACCTTAGCAGTGCTGTGACGGTGTTAAAATGTATTCGGGTGCACAAATTGGCCCCTTCTTAGATGACGAACGTTCTTGCCACGTGGTAAAAGTGGGCCCCTCATTATTGCAGTTATCTCGTAAAAGATTACCTTGAGAAAAAATGTGATTAAGGTTTTCGGTAGAATTCTTGGGGCGCTTTTCGAAATTGTAATCATAATTTTTTTCACAGATAGGGAAATATGTTTTTACAAGATTAAAATTTTCCCGACTAATTTCTTATTTCTCACAAAAAACTGCAGAGCTATTCAAATTATGCACATAGAACTCTAGCACTAAAATCTGAGTGTCAAAATCTCCGAAAATATACATGTTTCTCGAAAGTCGGGTGCCAACTTTACCAGACTCTCAATATTCTACAGCCATGGCCCGATGCTGACATCAGTCCACGTAGTTTTGATATGCCATACTCGAAGCTGCTCTTTTGCCAAATGACCGGATATCTCAAGATGCGCAATAAGCTCGCACCTAACATTTCTGAGAAAACTTTACAAGATAATATTCCCGTTGATATAACAATACATAATATTTTCCATTGGCTTCTATCATCTTAGGGTCCATCAACCACGAGAGTCAGAAGATTAACAGGTGCCACGTCAGATAAAAGATTTGCTCTTCGACCACTTCCCAGTGGACAACCCGACAGTAATGTGACTATGATTACGGCTGAAAAATGTTGAATACTCAGTAAAAAATTTCAATATGGCAATGCAGACCTCTGGTTTTTTATACGCGACCTCACAATACTTCACACCCGAAGTTTTATTGGAATCTGCTAAATATTACTTTTGATTCCCCATTTTGAATTTTGTGATTACGACAGTTGATTCCTGATAAACGATCCAAACAATCTGAATAACAAACACTTGTAGTATTTATATCCGTTTGTTCTATTATATCCAAGTTTTGAAAAAAGTTGGCTAGCTGTCAACTGTGAGTAAGTTTACATAAGAATAGCAGAGGCACATACAGACTCAATCTATTGACGATACTGGCCGCTAATGGACAACCCCACGATTGAGCGTCTTTTCAACGAGCAAGTTGGTGTTGTCCAGTGTCTGTAAACGGCAATCTCTAGAACGCCGAAGCAGGTCACCTGTAATCAGCGGTATTGACGTTAACATGTACGGGAAGTCGTTGAAATCATGAGAAGGCGACTAAATATTTGACATCCACCTGTCATTACAGAGCGAGTACGTCAGGGACTTCGCAACTCTGGCGTCATTCTGTAGCAAATCAGAAAACGGAATGCAACGCTCGAATTGGCATCTGTGTTCGGAACACATCCTCAGCACAGAATGTTGAACAACTGGGGTAGTGAAACGGATATTTTTCCTGTGTAATCTGAATCATTACTTACAGAGGTACTTATCTCTGTGTACCACTATTTTATTTGCTTCGACAGTTTCCTGACATAAGCAAATAATGTAGTAATACATCGAAATAATTCAAAATAATATTAAAGAAAATCATGATTCCGAATACACATAGGGCCAGTCCGAAAACATTTTTACACAAAAGCAACATATCATTTGGTGCTCCTCCTCCCCTATTTTTCTACACAAGCGTCATGCACTTACCCCGCCCCGCTTCCACTTCCCTCACTCCTACGTTAGCTTAGGTTCCTTGGGCTGATGGTAAACATTTCAAAACAAATTTCATTGTAGCTTGCGTGGAAGTTGCTTGTTTTCGCTACCAGTTACGATACACCCAGGGTAAAAATGTTACTCCATGTGCGCCATTACGCCCATCCCAGCCTAACGCCCCCAGCGGCCGCTTGCGTTCCTCTAGCCTTAAACCGGCCCTCATTGCACACAAAAAGTACGTTCTCCATGAAGGAACAGTATTCACATTCCGTCAGTGACCTACAGCGTTATCTCAGTTGAACATATATAAATTATCTTTCTGGCTGTTTATTATTGCACTTTTGCTGTTTTCAACATGCCCTGTGCTCAGTAATTTGTTCGGGAAATCTCAATACGTGAGAGTTCCTGCATAAGTAGACTACCCGACAACCGTAAGGAAAAACGTTATCGTTTTTTCAAATTCACCATCAACTGTACACAAAGATTCATCAATAATTAGAAACTGCGACTGTTTGTATATTACAGTAAAGGATGCAGAATAATGGAGTATGTTGAACGTTGCCTCTTCCCATTTTCCGTCATCTTTTTACTTCATTTTGCTGAACAGTTATTGCTGAAGTAAGGTAAAAATGGTATTGTGTGCCAAGAATCGACTGTAGAAAGTTTGGTTAGCTTGAAAGTTACAGATCGTCACGTGTTTGGATTCCTGTTTATCGCTCCCTGCTGATAGAGAAACTCTGGCTTATGGATTAAATAAGCCTGTTGTGTGCTGGTCGGTGAGACGTGTTGAGCTGAATGCAGCAAGTCACTGTTTTTGTCTGGTGTCGTAGTTCAACTTAGTGTGGTTACCCGTAGTCTTTGCCTTTCTGCAAACTTATTTCATTGACTATAAGCGAGGTAGATGCAACTCATGGTGAAATTTTCAATGATACACGTAACGAAGTTGTTATTAATGACGAGGAGAGTGGAATTATGTTCCAAGTGCCGCTACTAATTCTTCCTCATGTGAGACCCATAGCCTCGAGACTTCGTTTTGAATCAGAATTTAGACATATAATCTGATGCGTAGTACAGTCAGTTTACCCTCTTTTATATACAGAGTCGTGTAGAGCACTTGGTTCAGTGGTAGTGGTAAGGTCCTATGGGACCAAACTGCTCAGTTCATCGATCCCTATGCCTACACACTAGTTAATCTAACTTAAACTAACGCTAAGGACATCACATACACCCTTGCCCGAGAGAGGACTCGAACCTCCGACGGGGAAGCAGCGTGAACCGCGGCAAGGCGTCACATACCGTGCTGCATCCCCACGTGGCCTTGGTTCGTCTATTGTTTAAATATTTACCACAAATCTATGAGATGTTAAGAGATTGTGTCACGACATGGAACTCAAAGATTTATAAATGAAATTCACCAAACAGAGGTGCAGTTGAGGAGTTATTTTACATTTGTTACAACTTTCGGCAATTCATTATGGCATCCTCAGGCCCCAAAAATAATCGATATTTACATGCTGGGGCCACATATTTCTCGATGTCGGGGATTCTTACTTACAATGCTTTCTTCGAAGATTTGATTGCAACTGCCAATACCGATGTTTGAGAGATGCATATGGGGCCTGAAGACGTCATAATGAACTACCGAAAATGGAAACGAAAATAAATTGAAATAAGTTCTTCATTGCACGGCTCTTTGGCGAATTTCATTGTTAAATGTTTGACCAGCCGGAGTCCCATGTCCACAAAGAATCGACAGAGACTGGAACTTAAATATTCCCTCTCATTTCAATGTCCCTGACCATTTGCTTGATATTGGTATAAATATTAGTATAACCTTTAACCTGCGTGATGGAGTGTTGCGAACAGCAGTCCTTGTCTATGCTAACTGATGCATTTGATGATTTTCAACTAATGTTTCACACTGTAAACAGCAACCGCTATTCAAAACATTAGTATTCTCACTCGATGTATGTTTTTCACAACAAGAAAGGTTGATAAAGACACTTGTACGCCTTGAAAAGCCGCTGATAGATGCTTCTCCAGAAGTGTGTATGTCCAGTGTTTTATATTTCACTGTTCAATCACGAAGTGGCTGTAAGTCGAGTAACTAGACATATTCATTAATACTGGAATATTAAACACAAATCAGAAAAACATTTTGCATAACCACGGTTCCGAGAGTCCCGGAACATGTAGAGGAAATTGGAATAGAGATCAACATCGTCATTTCCGCCCTTTTTATTGCTCATGAAAACAAGTTATTGCATGTTGTAGCACCATACAGTGAGACCTTCAGAGATGGTGGTGCAGATTGCTGTAGACACCGGTACTTCTAATACCCAGTAGTACGTTCTCTCACACTGATGCATGCCTGTACTCGTCGTGGCATACTATCCACAAGTTCATCAAGGCGCTGTTGGTCCAGACTGTCCCACTCCTCAACGGCAATTCGGCATAGGTCACTCAGTGGTTGGTGGGTCACTCCATCCATAAACATCTCTTTTCAGCCTATCCCAGACATGTTCGGTAGGGTTCATGTCTGGAGAACATGCAGGCCACTCCAGTCCAGCGATGCCATTGTCCTGAAGGAAGTCATTCACAAGATATGCACGATGGGGGTTCGAATTGTCGTCCATGAACATGAATGCCTCCCCAATATGCTGCAGGTACGCTTGCACTATCGGTCGGAGGATGGCATTCACATATCGTGTTGCCGTTACGGCCCCTTCCATGATCACCAGTGCGATACCTCGGTCCCACATAATGCCACCCCAAAACAGCAGGGAATCTCCACCTTGCTGCGCCGGTCGCGGTAGTCTCGCGGTTCTAGGCGCGCAGTCCGGAACCGTGCGACTGTTACGGTCGCAGGTTCGAATCCTGCCTCGGGCATGGATGTGTGTGATGTCCTTAGGTTAGTTAGGTTTAAGTAGTTCTAAGTTCTAGGGGACTGATGACCACAGCAGTTGAGTCCCATAGTGTTCAGAGCCATTTGAACCATTTGAACCACCTTGCTGCACTCGCTGGACAATGTGTCTAAGGCACATTGCCTCCAAACATGTCTCTGACGATTGTCTGGTTGAAGGTATATGCGACACTCATCGGCCAAGAGAACGTTTTGCCAAACCTGAACGGTCCATTCGGCATGCTGTTGCGCCCATCTGTATCGTGTTGCATGGCGGCGTGGTTGCAAAAATGGACCTCGCCATGGACGTCGGGAGTGAAGTTGCGCATCATGCAGCCTATTGCGCACCGTTTGAGTCCCAACACAACGTGCTGTGGTTGAACAAAAATAATTATTCAACATGGTGTTTTTGCTGTCAGGATTCCTCCGCTCCAAAATCCGTAGGTAGCGGTCATCCGCTGCAGTAGTAGCCGTTGGGGGGTCTGAGCGTGGCATGTCATCGACAGTTCCTGTCTCTCTGTGTCTCCTTCATGTCCGAATATCGCTTTTGTTCACTCCGAGACGCCTTTACACTTCCCTTGTAGAGAGTGGACGCGATCGAACCGCGGTATTGACCGTTTAGGCATTGTTGAACTACGGACAACACGAGACGTGTGCCTCCTCCCTGGTGTAATGACTGGAACTGATCGGATGTCGGACCCCCCTCCGTCTAATATGAGCTGCTCAAGCATTGTTGTTTACATCTTGAGGCGGTTTTTGTGAGATCTCTGAACTGTCAAAGGGACTGTCTGTGATAAAACATCCACAGTCAACGTCTGATGCAAAACTTTTTTGATGTCTGTAGACATGTTCGACTGTCTTCAGTTTCCTAACGGTATGCTAGTTGTTTTACCACTGCACTGTTAACGGAAGTGTAAGAAAGGCGGCCAATGCGAACCGGAATAAGACTAGAAGGCAATGAGGAGAAACTTTCGCCAGGGTGCTTTGCGTATGTGAAAGACGCCAGTGAACTGTCCCGCGCCCACGAGGTTTTCTGCCGCGGCAACAGGATCAACGAGATGATACTTTCCGCCAAAGATGCAGTTCACAACCTTCTTATGTATGAGCTGTATTGGATGGTATGAGCTGTATATGGATTGCATGAGCTGCACTGTGAAGGCGGAACTGCCAATGTTAGAGGGACAAGCAAGCGAGCCAACATACGAATAGAGGAACAAGAACGCTGCCTGTGCTTGACACAGAACAATAAATCGGCGATGACAGAACACCATCGAGACTGCGGACAACCTACCAAGTTTCAGGAAGCCCGTGTACCAGCAAAACAGTCGCGAAAGGGCCAACGAAAGATACGTGGCGGGCAAATAAATTGTTACGCAACCTGACAACACAGTAACGGCGAGGATGGCCACAAACTTCTGGCGTCCTGCCTAACGGCTATCCTTGTCAGTCGGGCTGCGAGTGATCATGCTGTAGAAGCCTCACCGGGCTCGGATGCGACAGAATAAACAAACTGCAAGTGAACTATCTGTTTCCCAACACACCACAGCCCGCTGTGGATGAGCAGTTCTAGGCGATCAGTCCGGAACCCCGCTGCTGCTGCAGGTTCGAATCCTGCTTTGGGTATGGACGTGTGTGATGACCTTAGTTAGGATTAAGTAGTTCTAAGTCTAGGGTACTGACGACCTCAGATGTAAAGTTCCACAGTACTTAGAGCCATCTGAACCATCAAACCCGACACACCACAAAGAAAACTTGTCCATAAGAGACAAACGTTGATTTTCAGATATGCGCCAATCATCAACAAGACGTGTAGTCCACGAATGGCCTCCTTCCTACGGTCTCTCTCCGGTCATGACTAGCCCATTATAATATAGAGCAAATAAAGTTCCAGAAATAGGGCGTTCTAGCGTAGTGTCCGAAGCTTCACTTGCGTAGAATGTGTGAAGATTTTTTTGTTTTTGTTTCCGTTTAACTGAATTTTAATGTTCTTACGAACTGCAACATGTTCTAAGGTTTCCACGCTAATTAACGACATAGAACCATGGCACTTTCTGAAAGTACTTCTGATCTAAAGGCTATTCTGGTAGCTGCGTCGGAGGTCTCTGTTAATCCTGCCTTAGAGACGTTGTGGTGATATTACCATAAGAACTTTGCTCCACAAATAAATATTGTTTCACCGAGCGAGGTAGCCGGTAGGTCTCAGGCACATTGCCAAGGTTCGCGGGGCTACCCCTGTTGGAGGTTAGAGTCCTCCCTCGGGCATGGGTATGTGTGTTGTCCTTAGCCTAAGTTAAGTGAGATTAAGTAGTGTGTAAGCCTAGGGACCGATGACCTTAGCAGTTTGGTCCCATAGGAACTTGCCACAAATTTCCAAATTTTCTAAATATTGCTTTAGAGGTCAAGATCCAGTGTTCAAAGATTTAGCTTCAAAAATGTTTTAACATAATGAAAAGTGTTAGAAAAATTTCATCCCTTATTCCACTCTTGAATTTTCTAAAAATAGTGAAACACATTTTTCTTTATTTCTAACCGAGAAGTCGAGTACAAGTTTTCGGAGATTTAGTTTCAAAAACGCTTTCATAAATAAATATTACCATAATAACTTTTGTCCTCTGTTTATCCCCTTATGGGTCAACTTTCCAAAAACAATGAAACACGTTTTTTTTGTTTATAACCGAGGACAAATACCAATTTTTATAGATGTAGCTTCAGAAATGCTGTAGTAGTACTTCAATAATGAGTTATTTGCAAAAAGATTTTCACCTACTATTTTACCCCCTTCGTGCTTGAATTTCCAAAACTGCTGAAACACGCATGCTGGAAAATTGTAGGTCAGCAACTTGTGTTCATCACTACAACGAAAAACTAGCCAATGTGGCAAATTTCACCTTCTTTATTCACTTGATGTTTAGATTCGGGCCCGGACCCATTTACAAATCATCGTAACAGAGAGTCAAAATCGAGTTTTCGATCATGCTAAAATCATGTCAAAAAATTATACTTATTACGAAGTACAAACGGACAGTGCATACAGATCTGTTACCTGGTTGCTCCGTGACTGGCCGTTTGTACTTCATAATGCTCACGCATCTGCAAGGAGGCTGTGCGAATGTACCGCTTCCTGTCAGTGTGGAGATGGCAACTTGAGCATCCGCGATGCCACGTAATTGACTGGCTCCACCCCAGTCAACTCATTCTCGATGACTCAGTAAGTAGCAAAGGCAGACCACGATTGTGGTCTGCATCAAGTTGCCTGCAGCTCGCTGTCGAACTCCACAAGTGAGTACCGGGAGGGCTATTATCGAACAGCTCGTCGTGGCTTTACTGAAACTCAGTAGAGGCTCACTTTCTCTAGTTAGCGGCACAGATAGAACAGCAGCACAACTGAACGTGACTTTGATATCCTAAAGCCTCATTATTTAAAGGGCTAACTACGATGTAGGGGCTCTGGGTGTGCAAACGCTCTCGTTTCAGACCCGTTAACGCTCACTACTTCATTGTTGTCAAATCAGTAATTATTCTGGGTCGCTGAACTCAGGTCTTTCTGCCTTCGTTTGATTTTTCTGTGGCGCTTGGGCGTTGACGTTATATAGCGTTGATTCACAGTGTCACGCTTTTTAGCATGGCAACGTTTGCGTGTCTGCCTTCCTTGCCTTTAGGTTGTCTGGCAATATTTACCTCTTGCCATGACATCGGTTACATTTGTGGTACACCTTGTTCACATTCCAACTGACTAACCAGCCGAGAGCCAATCTTCGCTATTCTGAGCTCGTTTGGTAGAACCTTTAAAAACTTTAAATATTCACAATAAAATTATTCTGGTGCACGAGAATGTCATACAGTAATGCAGTACAGCCCCCAGAAGAATTTTCATGTTGTGTGTCCTCTGCAATACTCTTTATCTCGGCCAATTCTGGTTGAGAAAAATGTTGAATTTATTGTGGGACATTGTGGGATATTGTGGAAAATTCCCGCTTTTTCCCCTATAGTTTCGTGAAGTACCGACAGGTGGTGCCGCTACAAGCAGCCTTCCAAGTGGCTTCTGTAAAGGAGGTGTGTTGCAAGCGGAAAGCTGTCACTGAGTTTCTTTGGAAGAATACGAGACCATTGTAGGTATTCTTAGGGGCTTGCGGATTATCTACGAAGACCGGGCGGTGAAAAAAAGTACGGTGAGTCGTTGGTCGAAGCGACTGTCATCCTTGAGACGAGGGTCGCGCAAACCTATCCGTCCGCACAACTGTGACCGCTGCAATGATGGAACGTGCGAATACTCTCATACGAAGTGATCAAATCCCCGCTTCACAACAGGGCGTTTTTGTTGGTAGCGCTGACACTCAGCCAGCGGTTGGGGTACTCACAGGTGTGTGCCTGCTGGGTTGCTAGGAGAGACCATAACCAGCAACGGGTTCGTCCGAATGCACTCTGCGGGAAGGAGTAGGTGCTGATGGGGATATTATTGAAGCACCGAGAACTTACCTTCGACATCGACTAGTAAGGTGTTATCATGCTGGCATAGAGGCCCTCCCAGTAAAGTTTCATAAGGCGGCCGCTGTGGCGTCACCGCAAGGCACCACACTTGCTAAGTTGTAGGCTTCAAGTCGGCAGCGGTCCGTCAATACACATCGTATCCTCCAGTTGCCACTGTCGACGCTAGCAGACCGAGCACCAACACTCGGTTGGTCTTACGAGACAAGCTAGCGCACTGGCCAGCTCTACAGCCAACTTAACTAGGAACGGTTCACTTGTTGTAGAGATCTCAATTGCAAAGATGCTAGTTAGCATAGCCTTCAGCTAAGTCAGTAGGTACGACCTAGCCACATACAGTTTCTGCATTAATCTATATGTGTGAAGCAATCAGAATTGTAAAGAAGTATTCACACTTCAGTCTATAACTGCACTTGTAAATATTACTGTACAAAGACAAGATCGACGTTCACCATTGCTGCTGAATTAAAGCTAAGAATTTAATTGTATTCCTGTCTACTAACATTGTAATCACCTAAGATGTTCCAGATATATCCCGTCCAGTTAATCGATCCTCACGTCAGCCTACGTGATTAACGCGCGCAATTAATGGCCACACCTCGTGATCAGACTAAGAGTCAAATTGCGTGACTCAGCCTGGTTACCCATTTCCCATGACGCCTATAGTTCCGCCTCATATATAACAGTCGCATTTAAGGGAGATTATGTTGCCAAATAGTGTTTTGTAGTCAAAAGAGTGGGAAATAATATGATGTATAGGAATCTCGAATAAACGCAATAGCTTATGGAAAGTAAGTGTTGCATTACTAATTGAAAGCCTGCAAGTCCGATAGTCATCTTATAGACTGGTTGCATTCATTAGTTGATTACACGTGTCATTAGTTTATCTATTAAAAGACACGAATAGTTCAAATCAGAGATTTTTGGGTGTTACTTGCACTAGCAAACCGAATTTCAAGCAGAGCAGACACCTTATGGTCTCACAAATCGAAACATCAAAAGTAAAAACCAAAATACATGAAACAAGCAGAGTGGAAATGTGAATAATGATTCGTGCACAAAATAAATAAAATTGTGACTGGTTGAAGAAAAAGTTATTTTATTAACAAACCTATTGTTTATACAATCACAGGTTATTACTAACGGTTTCTAATGGGTAACATAACATTTTAATGTTTTCACTGGTAACATTGCGCATACAAAAGTTGTGGTGGAGGAGGCGACGGGGGTGGAGTGAGGGGGGGGGGGGGGGGGATAGATGTTGCAGGCAACTGTTGCCGGGCACCTGCTCTTCACAGCGGCGTTTCACGGCAGAGCGCGGCCGGGCTGCCACGGGCAGAACAGCGACTGGCGCGCCATAAATATTCATGGCGGCCGATAGCGCGCCGTGGCCCGCTGCCAGGGGCGGGCAGGCCGGCCCGCACCACACCGCCCCAGCAGGCAGCACGCAGCAGGCAGTACCCAGCAACCAGCAGCCAGGACGATCTGGCCGCGCGTTCCCACGAGCAGTCAGCGACCGCGGGGGCCACGCCGCGAGACCGTCAGCCGCTCTGCAGGCGGCCCTCTCTGGACCTCTGGAAACACTCTGGAATCCGCTTCACGGTCACCAGGCGCCGTGGTCCAGCTTACAAGCGTTTCTGAGCGCACAAGCTGATACTCACAGTTACCATCAGTATGTGTGATAACACTGAGTGCCCTTTTGAACGAATTTTCCTGATTTGTTCATTTACATTTTTTTTCTTCTGTTCCTTTAATTACTACCATCTGAGTTACCCAAAGTGAGAGGGGCATTCAGTAAGTAAAGCAACACTTTTTTTTTCCTGAACGCAGGTTGGCTTTTTCAGGATTCCAATTTCTTTCTTTCTTTTGCTTGTGCCTTTTTCCCGCAGTGACGCTGGGTCGGCATGGTTAATCGGATTTGGCAAGGTTAATTTAAGGGATGGCTGGGCTCCCTTCCTGCCGCCACTCTGTACCCCTTCGGACGGAATTACTGTGCCCCAACTGTCTGCGTCTGGTGTAATCCATGGAATAGTGTGAATGTCTTCAGATGTCTGCAGCCGTGTAACTGATGCAGGACGTGGGAACCAGCCCGGTATTAACATAGTTGGATGGGGAAAACCGCCTAAAAACCACATCCGGGCTGGCCTCCGTCATTAGTCTGCTGGGCGGATTCGATCTGGGACCGGCGCGCTTACCCAAGTCCAGGAAGCAGCGCCTTAGCGCTCATGGCGAACCTGACGTTTTTTTTTTTTGTTTTTTTTTTCTTCAGGATTCCAATATACCACATTATTTCCCACTGTTTTGGCTACAAAACCATATTTGCAAAATACGTTAAATACAACAGACCTACGCCACCTTACTGCGAGGGTCTATGTGCGTGGATGGTACCACTCTACTTGTCGACGTCGGAGCCAAGATCTTGCTGCATCAGTACTTTCCCCATCGTCCACGTACTGCTTCCCGCCAAGTTTTTCCTTCATTGCGATAAAAAGTTGGAAGTCGGAAGGTACAAGATGCGAGATATAGAGTGGATGAGGAAGGGCTCTTCAGTGAAGTTCTGTGAGTTCCAGTCGGGTGCGCAGACTTGCGTAGACCATCCGTTTGAATTTTTGTGGTGACGGAGATGAAGTCTTTGCCCTATTCCTGAGGGTAGCACGATACACTTCAAACGTTCAACGTGAGGAAGACCATCAAACAGGATTTTAAAAAAGATCTGAGTCTCAGAAAACCGTCACCATGACTTACCGGCTGTGGCCGTGCGGTTATAGGCACTACAGTCTGGAACAGAGCGACCGCTATGGTCGCAGGTTCGATTCCTGCCTCGGGCATGGATATGTGTGTGATGTCCTTAGGTTAGTTAGGTTGAATTAGTTCTAAATTCTAGGCTACTGATGACCTCAGAAGTTAAGTTGCATAATGCTCAGACCCAGAGCCACTTACCGACTGTGCGCAGCATTGAACCTTTTCTGCGGAGGGTAGGTGATATGACGCCACTCCATAGGCTGCAGCTTTGTTTCCGGATCGCCGGTAACGATATTCGACAAAACATTGTCACCGTCAAGTAATTCCGCTCAGATTGTCCTTCACTGCTCTTTATGGTCTTTTGTTAGGCGACAATACATGTTTAATTCCGGAGGTACGCTTAAGATATCATCCGAAATTGTGCTAAACGCATTATCTGAAAATTATTTCGAGCAGTTAGTTCATGAAAACACACTTGACCTCTTAGCAACAAATAATCCTGAGTTAATAACGAGCATCAAAACCAATACAGGGATTAGCAAACACAGGGTTGTCGTAGCGAGATTGAATATTGTAATCCCCAAATCCTTCAAAGATAAGCGAAAAATATAGCTATTAAAAAGAGCCGATAAAAATTCACTTGACGCCTTCCTGAGAAACAATATCCACACCTTCCAAATTAATAATATAAATGTAGACCAGATGCAGCTTGAATTCAAAGAAATAGTATCGGCATCAATTGAGAGATTTATACCAAATCAATTAACAAACGACGGAGCTGATCCCCCTTGGTACACAAAACGCGTTAGAACACTGATGCATAAACAATGAATCAAACATGCCAAATTTAAAGGGACGCAAAATCCACCTGATGGGCTTTCTTTTATAGAAGCTCGATATTTAGCGCGGAATTCAATTGGAGATGCTTATAACAGTTTCGACAACGAAACTTAGTCTCGAAACCTGGTAGAAAATCCAAAGAGTATGTTAGCGGCAAGAAACAATAAATGCTTTCTCTGCGTGACAGCAATGGAGATACTATTGAAGACAGTGCTATCAAAGCAAAGTTACTAAACACAGCCTTTCGAAATGCCTTTGCAAAAGAAGACGAAGTAAATATTCCAGAACTGGAATTAGAATAGCTACCAACATGGGTAAGGTAGAAATAAATATCCTTGGAGTAGTAAAGCAACTTAAATCACTTAATAAAAGCAAGTCTTCTGGTTCAGATTCTATAACAATTAGCTTCCTTTCGGAGTATGCAGAAACATTAGCTTCATACTTAAAAATCATATACAACCGTTCACTCAATGAAAGATCTGTACCCATAGACTGAAAAATTGCACAGGTCACACCAATATTCAAAAAAAGTAGCAGGAGTAATCCACTAAATTACCGGCCCATATGGTTAACGTCTATATGCAGCAGGATTTTGGAACAAATATAGTGTTCAAACATGAATTACCTGGAAGGAAACTGTCTATTGACACACAGTCAACATGGGTTTAGAAAACATCGTTCCTGTGAAACACAACTAGCTTTTTATTCACGTGAAGTGTTGAGTGCTATTGACAAGGGATTTCAGATCGATTCCGGATTCCTGGATTTCGGAAGGCTTTTGACACTGTACCACACAAGCGGTTTGTAGTGAAATTGAGTGCTTATGGAATATAGTCTCAGTTATGTTACTGGATTTGTGATTTCCTGTCAGAAGTCACAGTTCGTAGTAATTGACGGAAAGTCATCGAATAAAACAGAAGTGATTTCTGGCGTTCCCAAGGTAATTTTATAAGCCCTTCGCTGTTAGTTATCTATATAAACGATTTGGGAAACAATCTGAGCAGCCGTCTTTGGTTGTTGGCAGATGACGCTGTAGTTTATCGACTAATAACGTCATCAGAAGATCAAAGCAAATGGAAAAAACGATTTAGAAAAGATATCTGAATGGTGCGAAAATTGGCAGTTGACCCTAAGTAACGAAAAGTGTGAGGTCATCCACATGAGAGCTAAAAGGAATTCGTTAAACTTAGGTTACACGATAAATCAATCTAACCTAAAAGCGGTAAATGCAATATCTAGGTACTACAATTACGAACAACTTAAATTGGAAGGAACACAAAGAAACTGTTGTGGGGCACACTAACCAAAGACTGTGTCTTATTGTGCAGGACACTTCAGAACTGTAACAGATCTACTAGGGACACTGCCTACAATAAACTTGTTCGTCCTCTTCGAGAATACTGCTGTGCGGCGTGGGATCCTTACCAGATAGGGCTGACGGAGTACATCGGAAAAGTTCAAAGAAGGGCAGCACGTTTTGTAATATTACGAAAAATGGGAGAGAGTGTCACAGAAATGATACAGGATCTGAGCTGGACATGATTAAAAGAAAGGATTTTTTCGTTGGGACGGAATCTTCTCACGAAATTCCAATCACCAACTTTCTCCTCCGAATGCAAAAATATTTTTTGACACCGACCTACAGAAGGAGAAAGGATCATCACGATAAAATAAGGGAAATGAGATCTCACACGGAAAGATAGGTGTTTGTTCTTTCCGCGCTCCATAAGAGATTGGAATAATAGAGAATTGTGAAGGTGGTTCGATGAACCCTCTGCCAGACAAATGTGATTTGCAGAGTATCGATATAGATGTAGATGTAGACGAGGAATCCAGCGGGCTCGTACCTTTGAGTAACCCAACCGGTGCACCAGTGTGGCAGCAATACCAACAGAGATGTCGCGTTGAACAGCGAGGTGTTTCATTGTGATCCGTCGGTCGCTTCGAACGAGTGTGCGAACGGCCGAATATTGCAAGAGTCACAGTTGTTCTCGACCGGCCGGCATTTTGGAAACCGGACAGGTTTGCGCGACCTTGTTGCGATAAAGACGGACGCGTCGCCCAACGACTCACTGAATTTTTGTTCAATTTCAGGTCTCCGTAGACTATGGCCCTATGAATATCCGTGGTGCTCTAGTTTTCCGCCAAAAGAAACTGAATGACGGTTTTCTGCTCGGAACCTACCTTCGTTGCACAGACCATTCTGAAGGATACGTGCAGCGCCGCCACCCATCGTAACTTAATTAAACTATATAGGCTGAAGCGGGAATGATCCACGATGTTCCACAACAGGTGCCGCAATTTGTCAACCTAAACTGACCGAGGAAAAAATGTGTTGCATTCTTTATTGAACACCCCATGCACATTACCTAATCGAAATCATCTGGACACGTGTAATGCGGAATTGAACCATAAATAAAACCAGATGAGGTCCAGCTAAGTACAAAACGAGGCGGGGAGCATTTTGTTGTATGCAGGAAACTAGATCAGCTGAGATCAGTGTTTCCGACCGTCGATCGTAACCTACTTTAAATCTCACAGTCGGGTTGGAGGTGGCATGGGATATAACTTCATCCGTCACTGGCGTGAAACGGCGACAGCGTTCAGGCTGAGATTCTCAACTCCTTGTGGTAGTAGGCAGTACAAAACGACTCTGATGTCAGCCTAAGGTGGTAGACACGGTTGTAATTAGAAAATAAAGCTCTTGGTTAGTTCTTGGTCTGTTTGTAATGCTTCTTCACATATTTACAAGAACGTGCCGAAGAGCGCAGGCAGTGATTTCTCACCTAACCCCAAAGACCCGCTTAACATACATGTAAAACAGGCCAGGCTTCTAACCTCACACTATTGTTAGATGCTCTAAGTAGTTACCAGAACAAACGGCCACACCTGCCTAATACCTCTGCTAGAAATAGGGTACACACAGCAACATACTACCGTGGTATTCCAGGCCATGAACGATGAAAGAAGCCATACACTAGTGCTCTCGTCGAACACTTAGGATCCATAAATATCAGGGAATAACAGCCACATCTTGTCTCAGCGACATCACGACGTCAGAAATCGTTCTAGTGCACACAAATCATCACAGCTATAATCGCGCAGCATTACTTCACAGGATGCCTACTAGTTTGCACGTAGCCAGAAGAAAGTAGGTAGTATTCTATTATTTCATCAATGAATACATTAAGAAATGCAACAGGAAGTTTTTGACTCATACAACAGCTAGTTCACGGCTTTTGAAGGGAGCGTTCGTCATAGTCTTCATAGATCTAACAGAAGAAGAGACTTTATTTTCGAATGAATGTACAGTCATTTGATGAACAACAATAAAACACCTGTAACGTCAGCTGTTCATCTTATCCAGTTAGACCGATGACCACGCTGCCTGGTCTCCTTCTCCAAAACAACCTGAGTAGTGGATGGACTCCATTTCATCTGCTTCGTAAATACAGAATCGACCGCATAACATTGTATAAAATATTAAGCGAAGTTTGTAAACCAGTGTGTGCAGTGACGTACAAAGTGCGCTTACAGATATTCTCAGGAGGTTACTCCTCTCCGTAGACTGTTCCCAAAATTTATCTCAGAAGAAAGTTATCTGAAAATTCCAGGGGATAGTAAAATCATGCTGTGTGATCTGGACAATGAAAATTCATCAACCACAGCAGGAATTTGACTTAATAGTACAAGAAATATTTTCGCTGATTACTTTATACGAGTGTTTCCGCAAGTGCGTGCAAAAATGTAGAAGGACGTAGAGTATGCTCCACTGACCGATTTGAGGTAGGAATCCTGGGTTCGGAGAAGCTAGCTTAACGAGATAACAGGAATAAAATTACATGACTGTGAGCTTTTTTATTTGCATTAGTTACAGTTAACTGCAAATACCATCACTGAGACAATTAGCGTACCGTTTGTACTGTATCTTTCAAAATGTGCTGTAACTGACGGTCATCAAGCTCAATGCAAGCATGACGTCAGCGAAGAAGATTCTCAGAAATATGTCTGGAGTGTTTTCGAATCACATCACATCACATCTGGCAGAAAATTCCATCCCATATCCACATGGATCTCATACACAACTGTCTTTTGATAAACCCGTAGAAAATAATGGAGATTCACGTCAGCTGACCTCGCAGGTCGTGGAATAAGGCTTCCCCTGCCAATCCATCGACCAAGAAATATTATAATGGTTCTGCTCCACCTTATTGTGCTGTAATCAGGCTAGTCCTCCTCGTTTCCTTGCAGTAAATAAAGAACGTACGTGTAAATCGTGTAAATAAACAGCACAATACGTGCACACTGGTACTCATGTTAGCTGTAAATAAGATGGAAAATGGTAATGCTAGACAAAGTGGTAGACAAGTTTACTTCCGTATTTATTTAAGCTCGAATATCTGACCCCAGGTTCCCTACCTCAAACTGTTCAGTGGAGCATTCTCTGTGTCCTGTTACATTTTTTCACGCTCTTACTAAAACACCCTGTAGAAAATGCTTGTAACGTACTATGAGAAATGTGTCAAAATCTCGTCGGTAAAAATCGCAGTGAACACTGAATCAGTTCATTCCCTAAGGTGAAAGACTGTTAAATTTATATCACTATTAAAATGTGTACAATTGCGTAATTTGTTGCTGAAAACAATAAAGGACTGATCACATTCAACCTGCTGAAGTAACAAAATTTACGTTCATTTGATCATTCAGGTGAAAGAGCTTTCGGTAAGCAGTGAAGGATTTGCTGCTTAGCGCTAGATGAAGTTTTAAATGGCCACCTTCGAGCAAAGACGCAACTTTCAGAACACAAACCGAAATTAGTTTGAGTGATGTTTACCTACGCCATTATCTCCTGACTCGCTTTCGTATCAAACCCTTACAAAATCTTACATACACTTGAAAACATGCCTCTCTCTTCTCTCTTTGCCTATGATGATACTCCTTGCGATATGCGTTCCATATTTCAGGGTATTTCTTCATCCCTCAACGAACAGTTGCACGTCCAAGCCGGCTGCTTCCATGGCAGACCGACGACAGCTACTGCTGGAGTTTGCGAACGTGTGTGCACTGCCTCATTCATCGACCGCGTCTTCACGTCCGTCGGCGAAATCGTTTCGATGCAGCAGTGGTTGGCGAGCACAGTTCTCTGGCCCCGTACTCGTGACGAGTCCGTAGCGTCAGCGCTGCTGGTCAACGGGAAACCGACGCTGGCCTTGTCAGTTTATTACCAAACAGGAGGGTGGGAAGATGCAACCCCATCCAAAGGTATCCAACACTATCGTCTGGCCTGACGCCGATTGACTTCCACCGGTTGGGGTCATGTAAAGCCTATGGTATATATAGAGATTCCGATACCTAGGGGCGGCATGAACGAGTTACAGTAACGTGTAAACAAGTCTCTGGGATGTGGACGCATAATTCAACTGATTATTTCTGTTTCTTGTGGATTTATGTGACCTAAGCTGTTTTTAATCTTTAGGTATGAACCTTTCGTCGAGATAGCGACGGACTGCTAAAAATGGAGCTATTTCATCAGTACTTTCAGAGAGGAGCCTAAGTTAGATACTGTCTGGGCTGAAAGACTTGTGTTTACTAAGTGATTTAGATTGGTTCGCCACACGGACGATACCTATTTCCCAATTAGTCATTATAACAGCTGTTCTTGATTTCTATAGTGGAGTATTTTCCTGATATTCTTATGTAAAGTACTGTAACCTCGGGAAACCGTGTTAAGTAATTCAGTATTAGATTCCGTTGTCATTGACATCACCCAGTAAAGGTATTAGAAACTAGAGGCGTTCAATACGTAATACAAAAAATATTTTTCTCGGCCAATTTCTACTGAAGAAATGCAGAAATTGTTGTGAGACATAGTGGAATATTCCGTCTCCAGCCCCTTTAGTTCATGAAGTTCTGGAGGCGACGCTATACGTAGCCTTCTAAGTGGCGTCCACACGGCGATGCGTTCCAAGCAGAGAGCTGCCATTCAGTTTATTTAGGCAAAACACCAGAGCGGTTCAGATCTTCATAGACTCCCGCGAAATGTCTATGGACACATAGCAGCGAACAAAAGAACGTTGAGCCATTGGGTGAGGCGTGCACCCTCAGCCCATCAAGGTCGCGCAAAGCTGTCTGTCCGGGTCTCCTGCATCTCGACCGGCCGCACACACCTGTGACTCCTGCAGTGCTGGAACGTGCGGACACTCTCATTCGAGATGATCAACATGTCACAATCAACCACCTCGGCGCTCAACTGGACGTCTCTGTTGATATTGCTGACGCACTCGACCACTGGTTGGGGTACTCAAAGCTGTGTGTCAGCTGGGCTCTCCACAGCCTAACAGCAGACCATTAAGGGCAGGAAGAACCATCCGTGCGCAATTGCTTGTGGGTTACGAGGCTGATTGTGATCATTTTATTGATGGAACCGATATTGACCAGCAGAGTGGTACGATGCAGACAAACATGCCTTTGCATCAAGATTGCATTAGGCTGTCGCAATGAATGGAGATTATGTTGAAGATTAGGGTTTTGCAGCCAAATATATATAGCACTTCGTCATCAGGCCACATTTGGCCCATCGGGACTGTCCTACCGCCGTGTCATCCTCAGCTAGGGGATGTGGATAAGCGAGGCGTGTGGTGGTCATGATGGTTTTCTTTGACCGCATCCGCTACTATTCGGTCGAGTAGCTCCTCAATTGGCATCACGAGGCTGAGTGCACCCCGAGAAATGGCAAAAGCGCATGGCGGCTCGAATGGTCACCCATCCAAATGCCGGCCACGCCCGGCAGCGCTTTATTGATCTGACGGGAACCTGTGTATCCACTGCGGCAAGGTCGTTTCCTTTGCAGCCGAAGAAGTGGAGAGTAATACAGCGTATTGGAATGCTGAATAATACCAACTTGCTTGTAGAAAAATAAAATGTATGCATTACTTACTGATTGCGCGTCGTACTTGGAAGAGAACATGAAACTACTAAGGACATTGCTTATACTACGCTTATCCGTCCTCTTGTAGAGTGTTGCTGCGCGATCTGGGATACTTAACATGTAGAACTAAGGAGGACATCGAAAGTTTCAGAGAAGTACAGCTTGTTTCTTATCATAGCGAGAGGTGAGAGTGAGTGTCACGGATATGACTGGCGAGTTGAGTTGGCAATCATTAAAACAAAGGCATTTTTCGTTGTGACGAGCTCTTATCACGAAATTTCAGTTATCAAATTTCTCCCCCGAGAGCGAAAATATTATTTGTTGATTCTCACCTACAAAGGGCGTCATGACCGTCAGAAAGGAGAGACATCATAGCTCGTATGGAAAGGTTATGTTGTTCATTTTCACCACGTCCGAATCGGAGCATTCGAGAAATAGTTTGGATGTGGTTCTATGGACACATCCACAAAGCCAAAAAATGTGTGACTTACAAAGTAATTATACAAATGTAGGAATGTAAACTTTGATACAATAGTTTACTGAAAAGGAGGCAGATTCAATATTATGTAAATGTGTTGGTAGCTACGGCAGAATAAAGTTAATGGATGAGAGGGTAACTGTGACGACGTCCTCCAGCCTGTTTCACGTTACGCCACACTTTCCCCGTTCCGTGCCCGCCTTTTGCACTGGTACAGTGGGTTGGAGCCTCCCCCGTGTGCGTGTGTGTGGATGTGCATTAACGCCTGTTCGCTATTGTCGCGCGTTCCGAAACACGGGCCGGCGTGTCACAGCCCAGGAATTTCAATGGCAGGCGGCAGCGGGCGCCTTCTGTCGCAGAACAATGCCACTGGCGGGGCGGAATAAAAACAAACGCCGGAAGCGCACAAGAGATCAGAGTGGGCGTGCAGGCGGCTGCCACGAACGTCACGGCAGCGTCGGGTCTTCCGTCTGAAACACCACGTGCAAAGACGGACAGGAGAGCTAACACAGGGCTTCCGCATTGCTAAAGGTTACTAAGATTACATCATTCCAGTTTACAGAGAAAATTGAAGGAATTCACTTCTTTCATCATCTTACACAGGCTTGCTGTAGGTACGTACTGGCATTAGATGAGTTTCCTCTTCCGTATGATATGTGCTACATACACTTCTCTACAAAACTTGTGGGGCAGCTAGATAAGGTAGCGTAGCACATTAACTGTTCTTCTTGTTGTGGTCTTCAGTCCTGAGTCTGGTTTGATGCTGCTCTCCATGCTACTCTATCCTGTGCAAGCTCCTTCATCTCCCAATACATACTGCAGCCTGCATCCGTCTGAATCTGCTTAGTGTATTCATCTCTTGGTCTCCATCTACGATTTTTACACTCCACCCTGCCCTCCAATACTAAATTGGTGATCCCTTGATGCCTCAGAACATGTCCAACCAACCTGTCCCTTCCTCTAGTCAAGTTGTGCCACAAACTCCTCTTCTCCCCAAACCTATTCAACAGCCCCTCATTAGTTATGTGATCTACCCATCTAATCTTCAGCATTCTTCTGTAGCACCACATTTCGAAAGCTTCTATTCTCTTCTTGCCTAAACTATTATCATCTATGTTGCCCTTCCATACAAGGCTACACTCCAAACAAATACTTTCAGAAAAGACTTCCTAACACTTAATCAATACTCGATGTTTACAAATTTCTCTTCTTCAGAAACGCTTTCCTTGCCATTGCCACTCTACATTTTATATCCTCTCTACTTCGATCTTAATCAGTTATTTTGCTCCCCAAATAGCAAAACTCCTTTACTGCTTTAAGTGCCTCATTTCCTAATCTAATTCCCTCAGCATTACCCGACTTAATTTTCGATTACATTCACTTATCCTCGTTTTTCTTTTGTTGATGTGCATCTTATACCCTCCTTTCAAGACACTGTCCATTCCGTTCAACTGCTCTTCCAAGTCCTTTGCTGTCTCTGGCAGAATTACAATGTCATCGTCGAACCTCTAAATTTCTATATCTTCTCCATGGATTTTAGTACCTACTCCGAACTTTTCTTTTGTTTCCTTTACTGCTTGCTCAATATACAGATTGAATAGCATCGGGGAGAGGCTACAACTCTGTCTCGCTCCCTTCCCAACCACTGCATCCCTTTCATGTCCCTCAACTCCTATAACTGCCATCTGCTCTCTGTACAAATTGTAAATAGCCTTTCGTTCCCCTGCCAACGTCAGAATTTGAAAGAGTATTCCAGTCCACATTGTCAAAAGCTTTCTCTAAGTCTACAAATGCTAGAAACGTTGGTTTGCCTTTCCTTAATCTTTCTTCTAAGATAAGTCGTAGGGTCAGTATTGCCTCACGTGTTCCAACATTTCATCGGAATCCAAACTGATCTTCTCCGAGGTCGGCTTCTGCCTGTTCTTCCATTCGTGTTAGAATTTTGCAGCCGTGCGTTACTAACTGATAGTTCGGTAATTTTCACAGCTGTCAACACCTTCATTAACTAGTTGGTGAAATTAGATGAAAGTGCGGGAGCATGTTGCCAAAGGACAGTGCATATGAATCAGCGAGTATTTACTGTGCACTGTGGTAATTTTCGTCACTTCAACATGGGCCGGAGAAATTTGAATGGATGATTTCGCTCTGGGAAGAATCATTGGGAAACTGAAAGAAGAACGATGTGTGTTGAGTGTAGCCCAGAAGTTTACCATTGCTCACAGCAGTGTTTCACGTGCATGGGAACCATTCCAAATCACAGGCACTGATGGTCCGTAAGGGAGGAGGTGATCGACACGGTCAGCTACGGCAGCAGATTTCCGCTACACAGCGACGCACGTCAAATAGCCAGTCGGACGAGGGCTACACCACAGAGATTTGTTTTGGAACAATGCAGGCAGTATCCTCCGACAAACCGGATATTACACGGTGTGACTTTCACGTCTTTAGCGACATAAAGAAAGACACGCGTGGATGTCGACTTCAGTCGGATGCAGAAATGCAAGTGTGGGTGTGGTTCTGAATCCGTCAGCGCCCAACCGCGTTTTACGAAACAGAAATTGGTCGTCTCGCCTCCCAGTGTTAATGTCGTAGTGTGTGACGTGATAACTGTTGAACAGAACCACTCCAGAGTCCCGTTGTGGGGGTTTCATTTGACTGCCCGTCCTAACATTTATTTAGTACAAGTTTTCAAAGAAGGTAGGAAGGAAGACTGGATATAACGTTCCGTTGACATAGAGGTCATTAGAGACGTAACACAAGCTCGGATTGTGTCTAGGATGAGGAAGAAAATCGGCCGTGCCTTTTCGAAGGAACCCGGCCTTTGCCTGGAGCGATTTAGGGACCCATGGAAAACCTAAATGTGGATGACCGGACGCGGGTTTGAACCATAGTCCCACCGAATAAGAGTCCAGTGGGATTTTCAAAGAGATGGGGATGGATCTAGCAAAGCATTTACTATCTAGCATCAGAGACAAATGTAATTTTCTTCTGGCTCATCACAGTCTCCATCAGGCAGAGATGTATTTTTAAAACTGTTTTTTATTGAGCACTGCTAATTAGGCGCAAGGCTCATTTCGATACGCATCTAGAGCAGATGTCGTTGCTTCATCCTCGGCTCGCCATTGCTGAAATTTTGAGGGCTCAACGAAGTAGAGTTTTAAAATGGTGCCTTGTGGACTGATTTGGTTTTGTACAAATATGTCAAATAAGTTTATTTCAGATACATCAGTGCTTTGTGATTTGATGTCAGGTAAATGGCTGACTACTGATATTGCACATATTCAGGAGACACAATGAAAACCCACTCAGATGATCACCAGATCCCAACGTCGTTGTCTCCGCACATCGAGGAAGACTTACCAGCGACTGCCGTTGCTGCATGACTTCCACGTACCAGGGCAGAATAGACTAGCATCTCCACGTGACCTGAATTTCCGCCTATAGTATAGAAGAGTACGCTTACGTCAGGACTGGTTTCGGAACATTTTTCCCCTTAAGTGGCTCATATGTTGACCCCCCCCCCCCCTCCCGTCCCCCACCAACAAGCATAATTTACGTTCCAAGTCTCTCGGAAAGACCAAAACTACACTCCTGGAAATGGAAAAAAGAACACATTGACACCGGTGTGTCAGACCCACCATACTTGCTCCGGACACTGCGAGAGGGCTGTACAAGCAATGATCATACACACGGCACAGCGGACACACCAGGAACCGCGGTGTTGGCCGTCGAATGGCGCTAGCTGCGCAGCATTTGTGCAACGCCGCCGTCAGTGTCAGCCAGTTTGCCGTGGCAAACGGAGCTCCATCGCAGTCTTTAACACGGGTAGCATGCCGCGACACCGTGGACGTGAACCGTATGTGCAGTTGACGGACTTTGAGCGAGGGCGTATAGTGGGCATGCGGGAGGCCGGGTGGACGTACCGCCGAATTGCTCAACACGGGGGCCTGAGGTCTCCACAGTACATCGATGTTGTCACCAGTGGTCGGCGGAAGGTGCACGTGCCCGTCGACCTGGGACCGGACCGCAGCGACGCACGGATGCACGCCAAGACCGTAGGATCCTACGCAGTGCCGTAGGGGACCGCACCGCCACTTCCCAGCAAATTAGGGACACTGTTGCTCCTGGGGTATCGGCGAGGACCATTCGCAACCGTCTCCATGAAGCTGGGCTACGGTCCCGCACACCGTTAGGCCGTCTTCCGCTCACGCCCAAACATCATGCAGCCCGCCTCCAGTGGTGTCGCGACAGGCGTGAATGGAGGGACGAATGGAGACGTGTCGTCTTCAGCGATGAGAGTCGCTTCTGCCTTGGTGCCAATGATGGTCGTATGCGTGTTTGGCGCCGTGCAGGTGAGCGCCACAATCAGGACTGCATACGACTGAGGCACACAGGGCCAACACCCGGTATCATGGTGTGGGGAGCGATCTCCTACACTGGCCGTACACCTCTGGTGATCGTCGAGGGACACTGAATAGTGCACGGTACATCCAAACCGTCATCGAAACCATCGTTCTACCATTCCTAGACCGGCAAGGGAACTTGCTGTTCCAATAGGACAATGCACGTCCGCATGTATCCTGTTCCACCCAACATGCTCTAGAAGGTCTAAGTCAACTACCCTGGCCAGCAAGATCTCCGGATCTGTCCCCCATTGAGCATGTTTGGGACTGGATGAAGCGTCGTCTCACGCGGTCTGCACGTCCAGCACGAACGCTGGTCCAACTGAGGCGCCAGGTGGAAATGGCATGGCAAGCCGTTCCACAGGACTACATCCAGCATCTCTACGATCGTCTCCATGGGAGAATAGCAGCCTGCATTGCTGCGAAAGGTGGATATTCACTGTACTAGTGCCGACATTTTGTATTCTCTGTTGCCTGTGTCTATGTGCCTGCGGTTCTGTCAGTGTGATCATGTGATGTATCTGACCCAAGGAATGTGTCAATAAAGTTTCCCCTTCCTGGGACAATGAATTCACGGTGTTCTTATTTCAATTTCCAGGAGTGTATTTATAAATCTGGAGATCGCGGAATTAGGTTGTTTTCACCTTTAAAATAATCAATCATTCCTCTCTACCGAATATAGTCCTGTATTTCTAAACCATATTCCACTGTTAAATATTGAAAGAGGAAATAGTTCATATCCATTGAAGGTAATTGCTGAGATCTTTAAAAGCTTTTAGTAAAGGAAATTATCTTTCCAGTGGACTCGTAGTTTGCGTGAGGACTAAGAACGACATACTTTCAAGTACAAATCTTTTACTACTGTTTTTTTATATACTCTCAGTGATAAAAGTTACACGAAGACATCGTTACGGCGACTTACCAAGTTTACCTATGAAGACCGCATAGTAGGTACAATACTGTTCTTTACGTCTACGCTAGTCTATGTCTACGTATGCTTACGTCTTAGTTAGCATGACGTGGTCCATATGGCATCTTGGAAGGTAAATGACGGTCATCATTTTATTATGATACGATCACGTTATTCATATGTTAACTTTTTATTTGCGTGATCTTGTGAAGTTATTTTTTCAGCTTTTCTGACAGCTTCGGCTCCAGCGATGTTACGTGCTCACAATGGAGTTTCTGATTCTCGGAAAGTCAGTTATTACCTATAATTTTTCAAAGATAGTATTTTTGTGGTCTTTACGCAAACGATAACATTCTGTTGGTTTGTTTATCTCGATAATTTACCCTTCTTCTTTAGAAATGTCAATACCTTCTTCGAGGTACTTTTTCTGTTAAAATGTTTATTCACTGAGGATTTTCTCTTGGTATTTTTCTGTATGAGCGTAAACTTCTATTTCCTCTAAAATCTTCAGTGTGTGTCTTTTAGGTACTTTGCGTAAAATTGTAAGATATCCGATAGTTGCTATGAGAAATTGTGTAGGAGGCACCATAGCAGACATTTCTATTACACGTTGGCAGGGAAACTTTACGATTCAAACTGGCCACTTATAAACAAAATTACCTGTTACTACAGATATGTTGACGGCACACAGTAACTAGTAGGTGGAAATGTCCAGTACATACAAATGTTCCATCAGCAACTAAACCACTTGCACCTTATTATAAAACCTAGAATGTAAATAGAACAAAACATATCGATAAACTTTTTAATCCAATAATTAGCAACATTGACAGCCATCACCAAATTGAAATATATAGAAAAGCTACCACAACTGACATTATCATATATAAAAACTCTTGTCACCCATCTCGTATATTTCATATCAATGATTTATAGAATTTGTAATTTATCTCTCGATAATAATGCGACACAACACTGAATAAGTAGGCCTTCGGTGAAAATATCACCTAATTACTTGGGGAACTAACAGACCATTCTCCATTTCAAATAAATTTGTTCTGAATAGTACATCAATTGATAATAAAGCCAGTTGCAGCTAGTACGTACACTTTCGAAATTATCTGGCGAATGGTTCGTTAGCGTCGAGGCCATATTTACCGTAATATTTGCGCTTCCACGAGTAGTGTCGCATCCTTCGCTAGTGTCCTATTATCGCTAGTAATTGTTTCTGACCCTGCATCCAAGTTTTGCACTTGGGCGCTTCCGGGGCCTGTCTAAGATGGGCGGCACAAGCGACCGATTATGTCGTTCGTCCTTTAAACCGGCACTGCTCCTGCTCGTATACTGAAGTGCTGCAACAGCGGGGTAGGGAGATGGGATGCATCCCTCCCTTATGTGTATGTCGAAGCACACGACGTTGGAACAGATACAAGAAACGTTCCTGGAAGATTAAAACTGTGTGAAGGTCCGAAACTCGAACTCGGGACCTTTGCCTTTCGCGGGCAAGTGCTCACATCAACTCACACTCCGCTGTAGAGTGAAAATTTATTCTAGAAACATCCCCCAGGCTGTGGCTAAGGCATGTTTCCGCAATATCCTTTCATCCAGGAGTGTTAGTTCTACAAAATCAGCAGGAGAGCTTCTGTGAAGTTTGGAAGGTAGTAGACGAGGTACTTGCGGAATTAAAACTGTGAGGACGGGGAGTGAGGCGTGCTTCGGTAGTTCAGTAGGTAGAACACTTCCCGCGAAAGGCAAAGGTCTCGAGTTCGAGTCTCGGTCCGGCACACAGTTTTAATCTGCCAGGAAGTTTCATATCAGAGTACACTCCGCTGTGGAATAAAAATTTCATTCTAGATACAAGAAAGTTCCTGAGGATTTTCTAACACACTCACGACTTGCAAAACTCTGAAACATTCCTGATCTGCATTTTTTCGTTCGAATACCGTGAAGGTGTCAGGGGTAAAATACAGGGAGCGGAAGGCTATTTACAATTTGTACAGAAACCACATGGCAGTTATAAGAGTCGAGAGACATTAAAGGGAAGCAGTGGTTGGGAAGGGAGTAAGACAAGGTTGTAGCCCCTCCCCGATGTTATTCAATCTGTATATTCAGCAAGAAGTAAAGGAAACAAAAGAAAAATTCGGAGTAAGTATTAAAATCCATGGAGAAGAAATAAAAGCTTTGAGATTCACCGATGACATTGTAATTCTGTCAGAGACACCAAAGGACTCGGAGGAGCAGTTGAATGGAATGGACAGTGTCTTGAAAGGAGGATATAAGATGAACATCAACAAAAGCAAAACAAGGATAATGGAATGTAGTCGAATTAAGTCGGGTTATGCTGAGGGAATTGGATTAGGAAATGAGACACTTGTAGTAGTAAAGGAGTTTTGCTATTTGGGGAAAAAAATAACTGATGATGGTCGAAGTAGAGAGGATATAAAAGTAGACTGGCAATGGCAAGGAAAGCGTTTCTGAAGAAGAGACATTTGTTAACATCGAGTACAGATTTAAGTGTCAGGAAGTCATTTCTGAAAGTGTTTGTATGGAGTGTAACGATGTATGGAAGTGAAACATAGACGATAAATAGTTTGGACAAGAAGAGAATAGAAGCTTTCGAAATGTGGTGCTACAGAAGAATGCTGAAGATTGGATGGGTAGATCACATCTAATGAGGAATTATTGAATAGGGTTGGGGAGAAGAGGAGTATGTGGCACAACTTGACCAGAAGAAGGGATCGGTTGGTAGGACATGTTCTGAGGCATCAAGAGATCACCAATTTAGTATTGGAGGGCAGCGTGGAGGGTAAAAATCGTAGAGGGAGACCAAGAGATGAATACACTAAGCAGATTCAGAAGGATGTAGGTTGCAGTAGGTACTGGGAGATGAAGAAGCTTGCACAGGATAGAGTAGCATGGAGAGCTGCATCAAACCAGTCTCAGGACTGAAGACCACAACAACACAACCGTGAACTGTAAACAGTAACTGCCGCTCGCCCTGATCTAGTTTCTAGCCGTTTCTTTTTTCTCAGACAGTGCTTGCACGTACAGAAAGTCGTGAAAAAAGCTCTTCACCCGTGGTATCCGACAGGTAAGGGTTGCATCCTGAAAGTCTCGCCTAACATCCTACTCACACAATGAATGGACATCATTTAGTCAAGTATAATGGACGTAATTAGGATAAAAGTTTAAACTGATTGCAAGTCAGATACGACGTTAGTGATGTGCTTCTTTACACAAAAGATATTCAAATTTGTATTAATTCCTAAGGGACCAAATTGCTGAGGTCATCGGTCGTTAAACACTACTTACAGTAGCTTAAACTGACTAATGCTAAAAGCAACACACACATCTATGCCAGAGAGAGGACTCGAACCTGTGGCGGATGGGCCGCGCAACCCGTGACATAGCGCCAGGAACCGAGCGGCCACTCCGCGCGGCTTCTTTACACAGGCACGTCGCTAGATACTAGGCACAACGTTGCAAAGGCGCGTGAAATAGATCGAGCACGTACGATCGATAGTAGAGTGGTCGACATCGCGTTCTTGGGAGGTTTCTAGGAAAGTGTGCCTCACACTCGGGTTGGTACCTCACCGCTGTATGGGGCATCTCAAGACACTTGGTCGTGTGTCATCGAGGTTCAGTTCGAAGCGGTACTCATCACTGAAAGTTCTACTCCACTGAATGCCGAAGTCGTGTCTAGAGACGCTCCGGAGGTGGTGGGGTACCAAATTCCAATTGCCCGCCATACGGACCTAGAACTAGGAATGAGGGTCCGGAGTTTCATTTCATTTCATAGCAGGGCTTCTTTGGTTGCTGTCCGCGGCACCCTAACAGTACAGAAGTTCGTCGATGATATTATTTTACCCGTTTTCTTGCTCTTCATGGCAAGCCATCCAGGGCTTGCATTTCAGGGACATGTGCCCGCACGCACACCGCGGGAGATTCTACTGCTTGTGTTTGTACTTGTCAAACCCCACTCGGACAGCAAGGTCGCTGGATCTCTCGCCAACTGAGCACGCTTCGAGCATTATGGGCAGGATTCACCAACCAGCTCGGGATTGGACAGAATTTGGCACATCTCTCAGAAGAGCATCCAACAGCTCTTTCAATCAACGCCAAGCCGAGTAACTCCGTGCATAGGGGCCTGATGTGGACCACCCCGCTATTAGCTTGCTCAATCCGAAAAGTGCTTTGTCTTGAATGAATCACCCATTTTTCTAAAATAGTAATCTTTTTTTCTTTGAACATGTGCATCACATCTACCGATTTCCTTTCCATTGGGATAATTCCTTCGTGGTATTTCGTTTCATTCTTTTTCTTTTCTTTTTTTTACTTGGACTGTATACAAACGACAGATTTCTTTTAGAGTTTTGGCATGTGTTGAAGCACAATTTTTGCATAAAGGCCACGCAGACGTAACTGAAGTATCGGATGTTCTGAATAATATGAAAAGGATAAATTGTTCGGTCAGTCCTGAACCGCGTGACAGCTACGGTCGCAGGTTCGAATCCTGCCTCGGGCATGGATGTGTGTGATGTCCTTAGGTTGGTTAGGTTTACGTAGTTCTAAGTTCTAGGGGACTCATGACCACAGGTGTTAAGTCCCATAGTGCTCAGAGCTATTTGAACCATTTGAACAAATTGTTATTCACTATGTACAGACGATGCCGAATTGCAAACAGACACAACGCAAAGACTTCCATATATTTTAGTTGTTGACCAAAACATATACATTCACACAAGCACAAGTCACGCACTCATCACCACTGTCTTTGGCCACAGGTAGACAGTCGGGGACCTTTCGGTCGAAAGCTGATACTTGGGGCCTATAGCAGACTTTTCCTTATGCCTGCGACTCAGCGTTTCTTGTGTGTGGTAAGTAGCAATCTATCCATTTCATAATATTGACCTTATTCCATCCTAGACTTTCCATTGTTGACCCTTGCGAATAAGCAGTTTCTTAGTAAAGCGAACATGACGTCCTTTAGAAAAGTTGTACGTGGCTGTGGAGCATGTTCAGGAAATTTTAATTCTGTTCTTAGGTTTTTAAGTACCAGTAACACCCTTATTCTTTAAAGAGTCGATCTCTCATGTACCAAACACTACTTTACAAAGGAGGTAATGTGTTAAATATTTGAGTTTAAGCAAGCAAGCAAATACAGTTCACGAAAGAATTGAAATCATGCTTAGTTTATTGGAAGCTGTTAGGTGCTCTCATTATGACACTGGATGAAAACAGTCTGGGTAATTTGCGCTCTATTTCAGGCCAAATCTAGTTTCTGAGCATTTCAACAATTATGACGTCACATCTCCTGAGCTATGTGCCACTCCACGATATAATTTTGCAGGTGCTCTCTGCATCTGAGCTGCGAATATAGTTGCTTGTGGGGTAGTAGTAAACTAAGATGTCATGCCTAAGGCTGAAGTTTGACTGCGTGAGCAAAGACAATTTAGTAAACGATAAACGTTTTCCTTTTCGCCATTCTGTGCAGAGGCATCAAAATTGCCTCTAAGCGCTATGGGACTTAACATCTGAGGTCATCAGTCCCCTAGACTTAGAACTACTTAAACCCAACTAACCTAAGGACATCACACACATCCATACCCCAGGCAGGATTCGAACCCGCGACGGTAGCAGCAGTGCGGTTCCGGACTGAAGCGCCTAGAACCGCTCGGTCACAGCAGCTGGCGGAGAGGCATCGCCGAGAAAACGTTTCGCATGTGTCTGAAATTATATGTGAAATTTCTTGGAAGGCGCTAAGTGCTGTCTTCCTCAAATACTGGATGAATGAAGTCCGGTATTTGTGCGCTGTCACTTTTGCCGTCTCAAGACACACAGTTCTCTAATTGTAATTTAGTTTTTACTGTGTTAAACTGTTAACATAAGATTATACCTATTGATGAGTAGATTATGACAGTATTTTAGGTTTTTAAATTTGGTCATAATAAAACCAAACCTAGAGGAATATGTGGAAGCAGTAGAATACACAAGTGATAGGGTGATGAGGATTCGGCTGAGGGCAAGGAATGTACTGAAGGACTTCATCCAAATACCTGCACCACAAACAGGAAATAATGAACATAACATAGAGGTTTTGCTAGAGGTATTAAGGAATAATTACAGTTGTAGAAGCAATAATAGGTAGGCAAAGAAGTGCTAGGGAAATAGGAGATAATTGGCCTGTATGGATAAGGGGGGGGGGGGGATGAGGAAGGAGAGAAACTGGTTGATTTCTGTAAAAGAAACTGGCTGATTGTGGACAATACATGGTTCCGTAAGAAGGTAACGAGATATGGATGGGGTGATAGACTCAATTAGCGATCTCATACCCACCGCTTTAATTTATTTAGTGAATTGCGTTCTGTGTGCAAGATTTCAGGCACGCGCGATCTCATGAATACTCTGAGGCAAAGTTCACGTGGTTCTGTTTGACGTTCCGCATACGTAAGAGGTCGTCAGAGACTTTCTCGTTAGCATCTCTGCTCGCGAATAGGACGCATCTACCGCTGGGGCCTTGAACGCACGCTCTACCACTATGTATCTGCCGTCACACAGCGAAGCGGATGCCGCTGTACCGGTTGATCCCGGATCAGCGGTTCTACTCTCACAACACGGCTTCGACAGACGTCAGCGATGTGGATATTTTTCAGTACGATGCAGAGCACATGAAGCATAGAGGAAAACAACTGGCCACATACAAATGCTTTACCAAGTTTGCACGGCTCTGTGGACGACTAACTACTGCAGTACTCTGGCCTGTCGTACGACGTTATTTCTGCCTGTAACCGGCCTCTAGTGACGCTGTTTCCGGGCACGCAGTTATTCTACTCTGCCCGCAAAACTAAAGCAAGCGCAATGTTTCGAACAATTCCACATACGTATGTGTTTAAAGAAAGGCACCGAGTGACATGCGTCGAACTCATATAACGAGAAAAATTATTTCGTCATTCGTAAGCACGTCATTCTATGACTTGTTTTCTTTATTGCTGAGCTCTGTAAGTCAACCTTCAAGTATTTCAGTTTTCGATGTAGGTTGAGTCGTGCTGCGATAATTAGTAATGTGTAAAATTGTCCACAGAGCACTTATGTCGAGTTTTATTGCTATCGCTGCATGAGAAGTCGGCATATAATTTTCTGCTTTTGCACAATTTTGATTCTTCAGTTTAACGAACAATATTTGGTTTAATTGGCTGGTTGATTTGGACCAAACAGCGAGGTCATCGGTCTTACCGGCTGGAAGAATGGGGAAGGAAGTCGGCCGTGCACTTTCAAAGGAACCGTCCCGGCCCTTTCCTCAAGCCGTTTAGGGAAATTACGGAAAAACTAAATCAGGATTACCGGGCGCGGTTTTGAACCTCCGTCCGCATGCGAGTCCAGTGCACCACCTTCTTCGCTATTATTTGGTTTGGAACAAACTTCGCCAACTCGTTTTGTATGTATTGCGGTTTCCGTATTTCTACCAGCATGACTAACCTCTATAATATGAATCTTGTAGTTCTGTGTGTAGTCTGTTATTAATTAACAAATATATTGCGTTGCGAGTAGTCTATAATGACTGTCAGTAACAGTAACACTTTATTTACGTTGTAGCTGCCACTTACAAACTTCGCCATCTTCATATTATCTTTTTTCGATGTATTTTAACGAGCGAATTTTACTTTAGGCACTACATAGAACTACTCTTTAGAGTTCTTCGAACTATAACTTACTATGACGGTAGCAGAACGTATAAATTACATATAGCAGTTCTTGTCAGTGATAAGAGTAATACGGGTAAAAATAACTAGTTTTCGTCGTGTAAACGGCTCGTTATTCCATTTCAAGGCAAACAATGGAAACGAGAGAGCGTAAGTTGACATGCCATATCATATGTTTTCTAATTTGATCTAATTCAGCACGAGTAGGGTTTCTGTGACGCTCGTGTATCGGCTTAACACTGCTATGACGAAAGCAGAATTTCATTGCCGAGTCTCTCCAGTATCTTTGGTCTGCTAAAGAACCAGGACAGATTAAGAACTAAAACCAATTTTACTTACTTCTTTCTCTCTTTATTCGTTTAGTCGGTTCCAACTCTCCGTGGCCCCTCAAACCAGGCACACCAATTTCTTCAGCTCTTTCTCCCATAGGCTTTCCAGTTTGGAACACATTAGTTCTGTGATGCCATCGAGCCATCTCATCCTCTTCTTCTAGTGCCTTCGATCTTCGCCACCATTGGTGTTTTTTCCAGTGAAACATGTCTTTTGATGATGTGTCCAAAGTAGATCAAAACAATGGTTCAAATGGCTCTGAGCACTATGGGACTTAACATCTGAGGTCATCAGTCACCTAGAACTTAGAACTACTTAAACGTAACTAACCTAAGGACATTACACACATCCATGCCCGATGCAGAATTCGAACCACTGACCGTAGCAGTCTCGCGGTTCCGGACTAAATCGACTAGAACCGCACGGCCACCACGGCCGGCCAAAGTAGATCAGCTTTCGTTTTAGTATCAGACATTCCAGGGAGCATTCTGGTTTTATTTGCTCTGATACTGAGCTACTCGTTCTCCTTGCAGTCCATGAGATTTTAACAAGTTTCCTGCAACACCACAATTCAGAGGAGTCTTCTTCGCCGTTCCGCATTTCTAAGGGTCGAGGTCTCACATCCATACATAACTGGAGAGACCATAGCCCTTACAATACGGATCTATGTTGCTAATTTTATATCTCTACTCCTTAAATCCTTGTCAAGGTTTCATATTGCCTTTCTAGCAAGCAGCAAGGGTCACGTGATTTCCTGGCTGGAATGACCATCACCAGAGATCTGGGGACCGAGTTAATAGAACGTAGACATTAAAATCATTATTTCTCCTTCTATATCCCATGAAATGGTCGGTGTAGTTGCACTAATTTTCCATTTCTTAACATTCAGCCCAAGACCAGCTTTTCCACTTTATCTCAGCTTCAGCAAAAGTGTCTTTAACTCACCTTCACTTTCTTAGTATCGTCTGCATATCTAAGGTAATTTATGTTTACCCCGGCCACCTTAATTGCGGTTTCTTCTTCACCCAGCCCACCATTCCTCAGAACATATTGAATAAGTAATGTGACAATATTGCAGCCTTGCTGCACCGCTTCCTGAATCATGATCCATTTAGATGCCTATTCATAATTCTCGCCGTGGCTCCTTGGTCAGAGTATAAACTCCGTATGAGGTGACTGAGGTGATCGGGTGCTCCCAAAGTTTTTAGCACTTCCCATAATATATTGTGATCGAGACGGTCGAAGGTTTCGGCATAATTAATTGAACAGAAATACACCTCTTTCTGGAATTCTCATGCCTATTCCATAATCCACCCCATGTTGACAATTTGATCTCTGGTTCCTCTTCCCTTACGATATCCCGTTCGTTCTTTCGTAGTTCTCGCTTTACGGAAGAACAAACTGTATTTCGTAAAGGAAGAGAAACCAGAGATCAAGTTGCCACCATTCGGTGGATTATGGAAACGACTAGAGAATTCCAGAAAGATGTGTATCTCTGTTCGGATTATGCCAAAGGCTTAGACGGTGTCGATGACAATAAATTGTCGGAAGTACTTATTTCTATTGCCTGATAAAAAAGTGAAGCAGGCAGAAGCAATAGGCGGGTGGCAATATTTCTTACATATCGTCGGATATATAAATGATCAAAGCTGCACTTCTCTGTGATAGAACACCGGCCATAGTGCAATAGTGGTGTTCACGTTCAGTGTTGTTAGGTCTGGCAGGGTGTTTAGGGACGTGAACGGCGTCAGACGTTGAGTGATCACAGTGAAGGCCACGGAGTTCCCGATAACTCGGAAGAGTACGGAATAACGTCATCACCACCTTTGCAAGGAGCTTCATTGTAGACCAGCTGGTAGAACCGTTCAGTATTCAGTTATGTGGCTTATTCATATTTAACAGAGGCCCGATGTTGGACTGTATGGGAATGTGAGAGCAGGCTTACTTGTCGCCATGATTCCAGTCGACCACGTCTGACGACCACAAGAAAGGATACATAAAATATATTCGTAGTTGTGAACATGGACAACCATCAGTTAAAGAACGGATTGACAACGAAAATTTCTGCCTCATCCTAGTTCGAACTCCTATGGCTAGCGGTCGCCATACCATTTGGCTATCCGTCCACGACACATGGTTGGACCGAAAATTTTGTATGGCGTCAACCACGCGTCTACAATCTATACCCGTACATTCATAGCTTATATTCCCGTACAGGTGAGTTATTTTACTTGAGAGTCGTCTGCCCGGTTTCGGCGGATCCCATCGTAATTCGGAATAACGCAGAGGCTGCAATACGGTATTTATCAGCCGACACAGAGCAAGCTTCTTTCAAGTAAAATGTCTTCTCACCTGTACGGGAATATACATAATGGGTGTATGAGTACAGGTTGTAGACGCATGCTTGACGACATGTGTTAAACCATCAGTTAAAGAACGGATTGACAACGAAAATTTCTGCCTCATCCTAGTTCGAACTCCTATGGCTAGCGGTCGCCATACCATTTGGCTATCCGTCCACGACACATGGTTGGACCGAAAATTTTGTATGGCGTCAACCACGCGTCTACAATCTATACCCGTACATTCATAGCTTATATTCCCGTACAGGTGAGTTATTTTACTTGAGAGTCGTCTGCCCGGTTTCGGCGGATCCCATCGTAATTCGGAATAACGCAGAGGCTGCAATACGGTACTTATCAGCCGACACAGAGCAAGCTTCTTTCAAGTAAAATGTCTTCTCACCTGTACGGGAATATACATAATGGGTGTATGAGTACAGGTTGTAGACGCATGCTTGATGACATGTGTAGGTTTGGATGTGGCTGTGACTCCTGCGTGGATAGCCAGATGGTAACGTGACTGATTGCGACAAGCGAGTAATCCGGGTTTGAGTTCCATCCGTCAGAAATTTTCTTTGTCTTCGTTCCAGTCTACAACTGAGGGTTGTCCATATTCACAATTACTAATACATTTAATGTATTTCTTTCGGTTGTAGTCGCCGCAGTGCTTCTTCCTTTGTACGTGCATTACGTTTAAAGGAACTTTGCATCGTTATTCGGAATGTCACAGGCACTACAATATCGTATCGTACGTGGGAGAGTCGCCATATGGTGCTCCAACTTTGTCATCCCGCACCATTGGTTGGAAAGTAGCAGCAACCAGACTACGAAATTACTGCCCCGTGTGTAAGCTGTCGTGAGCACTGCAACACAGGCGGCTACATTTGGAATGGTGTCGCGACCGGGAAGCATGCAGTGCTGATGAATGGAGTTGGGTTATGTTCACCGATGAATTGGGGTTCTGTACAACCAACGCAAGTGCTTAGCCAGCACAACGACATCACCTGCAGAGCCCGTCTCGGCTGATCCTTGACGGCCAGAAAACAATGGCCTGATCAGATGAGTCCCGATTTCACTTGGTAAGAGATGACAGTAACGTTCGAATGTGTCGCATACCCCACGAAGTCATTGATCCAGTTTGTCAACAACATGCTGTGTAAGGTGGTGGACGCTCCATAATGTTGTGAGCTATGTTTACATGGAATGAACTGGGTCCCGTGGTCTAGGTGAATCGATCACTGGTTGCAAATGGTTATATTCAGTTACCTGGAGATTGTTTGCTGCCGTTCATGGACGTCATGTACCCAAATACTTAACGACCTGTTAGAAGAAAATTCTGGATAGTTCGAGCGAATACTTCGGCCACCTACATCGTCCGACGTGACTCCCGTCGAACTTCTGTGACAGATAAGCGAGAGGTCAATTCGTACACAAAATCCTGCACCGGCAACAATTTCGCAGTTGTGTGGTGGTGGTGGTGGTTAGTGTTTAACGTCCCGTCGACAACGAGGTCATTAGAGACGGAGCGCAAGCTCGAGGTAGGGAAGGATTGGGAAGGAAATCGGCCGTGCCCTTTCAAAGTAACCATCCCGGCATTTGCCTGAAACGATTTAGGGAAATCACGGAAAACCTAAATCAGGATGGCCGGAGACGGGATTGAACCGTCGTCCTCCCGAATGCGAGTCCAGTGTGCTAAGCGCAGTTGTGAACGGCTATAGAGGCAACAGGCTCAATATTTCTCCACGTGACTTCCAGCGATTTGTTGAGTTCATCCCACGTCTATCTGTTGTACTATGCCGGGCAAAAGGAGGTCCAACACGGTAGTAAGAGGTATCTCATGTCTTTTGTCACCTCAGAGAAGTGGGTTTTATTCACATTCCATTCGAGTATGGGTTGTGAACGAATAACTGATTAAATGCCTCTGTACGGCTATAACTAATAGAATCGTTTCTTTTTCGTCCAGAGAGACACACACATTGTGTATTTCAGTATCACGTTAATTCGTTTAGAAATGTTGTAAGCAGCTTTTCGAGGGATAATTTCCATCAGTGGTCATGCATATGCCGGTCCAGTTTTTCAGGCTTTGTGTGAAGCTCTGCTTCTCTCTACGTCAACAACGTTTCAGTCGAACAGTAACTGTCCAGTAATTTTCCCATTCTAACGAATAACTATATTTCTATTCGGCTCTTGATATCTATGTGTAGCTCCAATAACTTGATTACCTGTGTTTTCTTACTTGCCGAATTTGCTACATTTTTTAATGTCTTCTTTTTATAGCTACCGACAGATTTGTGTTCTCCGTTGATGCAGAGACGCGTCTTAGATCCATCTAAGTGCAGTTCATGGACAAATGTTACTTGTGGAATTCTCTATTCCACATGATCGCAACGGGTCGACATTCTGGAACTCCGGATTCTCATGAAATCACTGAAAGCCTCATGGTCGTGACAACCAGCGAGTACTGTAAAGAATAAATTGTAAGACACAGCTACTGCCTACCACAGCGGAGAAAGGGTGCATGGATTTACACATGCATTGAGATGAACTGGAGAATAAAGGTAATATCTGGCATTAAAAATTTTGTGCAATGCTTTTATGTGACTGGTGATCGTTGAATACTTCACAATGTAATCTCATACGATCGGGAGACAGGTATATGGAAGAAGCAGAAAAAGTACGAGAAAAGTGATTGATGGTGGTGGTGGTGGTGGTGGTGGTGATGGTGATTGTTACTGTAGTGGATGGTTGCCAGGAGATGCTGTATTAAAACTCAGTGAGAACTTTCCGAATCACTACAGTGCTCTGTTCACCTCAGTCTGCGTCACAGGGGCCCGCAATGCTGGGGAACCACCCCAGCAGCCTGTGAAATGCAACGCTGTGTCGTGCCGGCCTTGGTCAGCCCACTGAGTTCCGATGATGGGAGGATGGAGCGGCCACCATTCCCGTTCACCCTGCGTTGCTCTGACGGGAGCCGTAGGCTAGCCCCACTGCTGCTTCTTCCTCGCTGGTGTAGCTGAGATAGCGGCAGCAACGACCGCCTGCGATCTGGCATCCGAAACTGCGGCTCTCGCCTCGGAAGCCTCCGGCGTGTGTCGGAAGCGAAGATGACTGCCTGCGGTAGCGAGCCGAAGAGTGGCCCGCCGCTGGCTGGCTGCGGACCCAGTGTCAGCTTCAGAGGGTCGAATCAATGACCCGTCATTGACTGGGATGCTGTCGCCCCATCTGCTGCTGCGTGTTTCCAGCGGTCCGACGTGCCTCACCGTCCAGGAGACCTGCCACACTTGAATGAAGCTCGTTAGAAAACGGCACCTATTTATACTCGGCTGTGCGCCTCTGTTTTGCAAAGTGTTTCGCTTTGCATCACGTACGCATAACACTTAAGTTGGCCAGTGGTCCTGCCTGTGACTTGCGCCAAGGAGAGTGCTGCGTGCGCCCTCTCCGGCAGTTCTTCGCCACCATGGGCTCTATCTGCCTTCGCAACTGCTGGTATGCGCAACTTACTGCAATCTGGCCCACACCTGGCTGTAACTCACGCTCCCGAATATCACACAAAACTAACTTTCCCTATCCTAAACGGTGGTGCCGCTACATTATGGTGTTAGTGATGGTCATAAGCCTGTACTGAGAGCCAGTAACTGGTAATTACATAAAATTTAATTTTTTTTTTCGTTTGATGCTACCTCGCTGTGCACAATATCAACTATGCACGAACTCAAACAGCTGTTTGCTGATGCAATGTGTAAAAATATAGGTCTACTGATAATTCTAACTGTACTGAAGTCCAAAACTAAAGCAACAAACGGAAATGGTGCAACGTTGAGTTTATGTTGCGACAAAGTAGTATAAACGGGTGATAGAAAATTAGAAACAGTGTAAAGAATATAAAACGTAACAACTTCAAGATGCATAACGTAAGGCAAAAATGTTCTTAGTTTTTTCAAACTTAGTGGATTGGAACACATACTGCGACAACTGGTTAATGTAGTCACTATGGGCTGGGCTGGCAGCAATACAGGCCTGACGACGACTGGTTATGGCCTGGCTGATGTCATCGATGTTATTTTGTGGCAATAACGTGCAGTCTTCCTTCAGAGCTGCTCGCAAGTCCTGCAGACTGGTTGGTGGATGCTGATGTGATGCAAGCCATCTCCCTAGTGCATTCCAGACATGCGCTATGGGATTCAAATCGGAAGAGCGAAGAGGCCACGCCATGCGTGCAACATCTTCCGTTTACAAGAAAACATCAACCACTTGTGCTCTGTAAGGTCGAGCATTACCATCCATCAATACGAAGTCTGTGCCCACAACACGCAACTGCACATGACGTCTCATGACCTCGTCGCAATACCTGGCATCAGTTAAACCTTGCCTGTTCACCCGTACAATTTCATGAGGAGGTATTCTAGTGGTCAACATAATCCCAAACTACAGCATTAGGTACCCCCTCGATATAGGGCCATTTCAACAATGTTTATTCCCCGAAATAGTGTTCCATGTTCCCTCCAGATGCGAATCTGTTGAGAATCGCTCTCCGGACCAAATTGAGGCCCATTAGTGAAAATAACATTGGCCCACTGTTCGGTCGTCGAGGTAACATGTTGACGGCTGCTCTTTAGACGCTCCCTTTGGTGAAGACACAACAGATCTCCGTTAGTAAAGGCCACTCCGCCGGAGCCCTCTGTATACCGTTTGCCTCCATACAACTCGTTCAGTGAATGCTGAGAGATCAGATGTCAACTGTCGTCTAATACAAAGGTGGTACCATCGTGCATTTACACCCAAATAACGAACTTCTCTTTCTGAAGTGACACGTGGTCGACCCTCCCATCAGGATATAGTTTCTGTCTCTATGAACAGTCGCCACATCGGAGATCCAACACAACGATTCGTAGTGAGCGATTAGGCCACATGAGTTTGCGACTGTCCAGCTACCTTTCTTCCTATGGCCCTCCTCTGCAAAGGGTCCAGTAGGCGTCTTCTCTGTTTCATACCGCACCCTCTGTGACTGTATACACACCGATTGTGGATGTGAGACTAAGCGGCACACACAGTCCCACTTAATAGATGCCCTAACGTCATCGTAGGCGTGTTTGTCCGTAGACTGGAATGCCATCTTCCCTGCAGAACACAATCGTACGGACATATGTTGACAGTTTGCATAATTATATTTTTAATTAGACACAGGACGGACAAATAACGCTTTATTGTTTTAATTTTTGACACCACGGCATCATGTCGCATCTATTTCACGCATACAACCCGTTACTAGCAGCAGTTGAGGATACCGGCATTCTGGACGCCGTATTTACAACTGCAGGAATTCAAGACAGCAAATAAACAGAAGTAGTAACTATCGAAACAATAACTAATTTATGATAACATAATGGCGAAATACATCGACCACAAAAATCAGAACATCAAGCAGTAGTTTTTCTTCATGAACGAAATTAGTAAGCACTTTTTTACATCTAAAGATCATGTCTATTAAGGTTTCACACCAATCGCATAAGAGTGGCGCTATTAGCAACATCAAGAAAAAATGGCTCTGAGCACTATGGGACTTAACTTCTGAGGTCATCAGAAGCCTAGAACTTAGAACTACTTAAACGTAACTAACCTAAGGACACCACACACATCCATGCCCGAGGCAGGATTCCAACCTGCAACCGTAGCGGTCGCCCTGCTCCAGACTGTAGCGCCTAGAACTGCACAGCCACAGCGGCCGGCCGCTAGTAGCGTCTCTATGAGGATGCAAATCAGATTTGCCTTAAATAATTCTGTAACGGTTGTCAGCGTTACTTGCCTTTGACACTGAATGTGGTGAGACAATATTAGTCAAGAATGCCTTTAAGGTGATAAAGACGCCACAATCAACACTTCATGAGTATAAACGATATCGTGTAATAGGGCTACGAAACGCTGGATGTTCCTTCTGCGGTACTGTTGCAGACTTGGCAGGAATTTAGCCACTGTACATTATCGCTGGCAGCGGTGTTCACGAAAATGTACAGTTCTAAGAAGACCAGGCCCTGGAGGATTAATACCGGGAGGGAAGACCATCGCTTTCGGCGTATGGCTCTCGAGCATCATACTGCATCTGCAACAGCAATTTGGGCAGCATTTGTCACCACAGTGCCACAACAAACTGCTAGAGATCGGTTATTTCAAGGACAGATCCGATCCAGATGCCCTGTAGCGTTAATTTGACTGACCCCAAAACACTACCATTTTCGACTCTACTGGCGTCAAGTGAGAGCTCATTGGAGGCCGGTGTGGACGTCTGTTGTATTTTCTGATGAAAGCTAGTTCTGCCATGTTTTTGTCAGGAAGAAATCACTTGAGGGCCGGCAACCAAGCCGTCTGGGTGCTACACACACTGCACCTGTTTCTGGAATTATGGTCTGAGGTGCGGTTTCGTACAACAGTAGGAGCACTCTCTTGGTTATTCCACGCACCTTGGCTGCAAAACTGAATGTCAATCTAGTGATTCGAACTGGCGTGCTGCCGCACATGAATAACATTCAAGGGCACATTTTCCAAAAGGATAACTCTCGCCCACATACCGCTTTTGTAACCCAACATGCTCTACAGAGTACCGATATATAGCCTTGGCCTTCTCTATCACCACATCTATCTCCAATCGAGCACATTGGACGTCACTGGACGACAACTCCAGTGTTATCCAGAAACAGCATTTACCGTCCCTGTACTGACCGAGCAAGTGCGACAGGCATGGGACTCCATTCCACAAACTCACGTCCGGCCCTGAGCAACAGTGCAAGCACGATTGCAGACTTGTATTAGACAGTGTGGCGGTCACACTGGTTATTAATATACCATCTGAAATGGTGTATCCAACGCTTATATTACCCTTTGATTTTGGAATGTTGATCATTTAAATATGTTGGTTAGACAAATATATTACAATCATCTCATTACTATAAGTTAGTTATGTTTTGGTTTTGTGGTTTTCTTCGTCAGAGGATAGTTGTAATAAGGTGACACATACAAATATAGATGGTCTCGTGGATGAAATTTAAAAATGTTAGAAAATCGTAAAATAGAGAGATACCAGAAAGTGTTCAACGGAAAAGACGCATTACTGGTTTGACAATTTTCGATACAGCCACAGAACAGATTGAGCAATAAACTTTGCAGAGAAGTGTCTTGTTTCCAAATTATGTCGCCAGCACGTCGACCACTTTGATGCAGAGGCATGATTGTATCTCCGCCTTCCTAGTTTCATTTTTTGGACACACACATTACAAACGAAACATTCAACTATCTCTCCAGGACATCCATGTTGCAAATTCCGTTTTTAGTATATCAGAATACGACAAATATTGTGAACTGTGCTTCTAGATTCAGTTTTCAACACGCAAACAACTTTAAATACTTTCACCTTACTAAGCTTCGCTGTCAAATCAATTAATATTGTGCACGGAGATAAATGTACAACATCATTCGCACGCATACCTAAAATATTATAATTAGTAACTTCCTTCTGAAGCAGGCGGTGTCCAGTAAATTACATTATCAGAATTTTCTGATTGAAAAAACAGAGGATAATCAGATAGAAATCTAAATAAACCAAAAGCTCAAGGAATGAAAAGTAATCGCTAGCATGTTTCTCACAAAATCTTCATTTGTAAAAAGTAAGAGGCTTCAAATAAGGAAAAAAAATCAAACGACATAACCACGCGTTTTGTATTTCAAACATTTACTGCCGATATTCCCATGGAGTTCACTTCAGAATACGGGACAACGCCATACATATTACACGTACCCACAGTGTATAAGACCCCGCGAAACGGTAATTATTCTGCATTCATGAATAACAGATGTCTGTATTATCCCTTCAAAGCAACGCTTCAGTTTGAAATAATGGTCATATGTTCCATCCAATATTTAAATTGCCATCTCCTTTAAATGAAACATTTTCCGTTTATGGATCTCGAGTAATATCCTGCCTAGTGCCAATTAAGCGGGAATGAAAATAAACTGCCAAACGTTGACTCTTGCTTAATTGGCTGTGAAACTGTTTGCTCTGCGACGGAGGCAAAGAAAGAAACCATTAAGGTCCATAAACCGTTCCTGTCGATGTGGCATATGGATAGCGAAACCTCGTTCTCACCTATCTCCGTGCATCGTATGTGTGCGTCCGTGTGAGACAACGTCTGTCCTAGCCCAAATACATATTTTTAACCATTTTCTACGGACTGTAGTCGGTGGGGGTGGCCGAAAGGTTCTAGGCGCTTCAGTCTGGAACCGCGCGACCGCTACGGTCGCAGGTTCGAATCCTGCCTCGGACATGGATGTGTGTGTGATGTCCTTAGGTTAGTTAGGTTTAAGTAGTTCTAAGTTCTAGGGGACTGATTGTAAGGTGTCAGGCAAATCTAACACCTTCCATGAAAACCGTGACATGATAAACAATTCCAGTAGTATGTCAAATAGCTCCAAATAAATCGTGACATTAAATTAACCAAAGTAATACGAGTAACGAGTGAGCAAATGGAATACCACAGACTAACACAAGAATGCCTAAATGCTTGTCATACCTTCCCACCGTGAGACCGACGCAGTTCCGAGGGGAGAAACGAGAACAGAAGCCGAGAGCAGAACCGTGTTAAGCTAGAAGGCCCTACGATAAGGGACAGACTGGACACCCACGTCGCCAGCTAACCACTACAGCCACACAACCCGCACGTTTTAGCGTGAGACTCTTTCGTGTCTCTGTTACGTCAAGAACCACCCTCCAGGCAATGTTAAAAGCTAGAGCCCTCCAGAAAAACAGTATAGATCTTACGATAACACAAAAAGGGCAACTACCACCCGCAAGTTTTAGCGTGAGACCTTTTCGCGTGTCTGTTACATTAGGACCACTCCCCAGCCCATGTTAAAAGATAGAGCCCTCCAGAAGAACAGTATAGATCTTACGATAACGATAAAAGGACCTCACCAGCTGCAGGTTTTAGCGTGGGACTTTTTCGCGTCTCTGTTACGTTGCAAACTTTAAAAACATTGACCCACCGCGAAAAGTATAACGTTTCTCATTGGATAGACAGAATTTTTGTAGGCGGAGCTTAAGGTTAACATTGAGACCCTGATTGGTCAGATGAAAACACAGCCAGATAGTTTTCTTTTTAAAACCAACTTCGGTAAATTGTAGCAAGGAGAAGTTAGAAAAGAGTTGCTTCCGAGATGGCGAGGTGAGCGGAGCTGTGCTGCCTGCCGCTGCCCTGACGCTGCCTAAACACCGACAAGGTAATGAACGCACGCGATGCCGCATTTTTGAGCGCATAAGGCTTCACTCAGAACTGCAGAAGTCTCATCTGTTACACCCCCTTTTTGCGTAATACTAGTGTCGATCGTTAATTAAAACTCACGGTGTTCACATTTGCCACTTGAAGAACAGATCTGAAACTCGATGATTTTTCTTTTATATAGTTATTGAGAATGCACATCAGCCACTGTAATTTACGACAAGTTAGATAAGTAATTAGAGATAATTGAGGGTCACTGTAGACCATTTTGATAGTTTTCTCTTTTGTGAAACTTAAATTAAACCTAGATTATAGATGTGATATGGCATAGGTCATCCTTCGATCCATTGTAGAACTTGGAAACCCATTCAGGGAATATTCGTTCACATTTTTGTTGAACGCAGTTGGTTTTTACCATCCTGTATTAAAACATCTCCTTTTATCAATAGTGCAATTTATAAACAATGTTTTGTGAGTAGAATAAAATTTCCAATGGTAAACTTAACTGCTTTTTCGACGTTATTTTACCATCTAACTAAAAATAGGGAGTGCAGTGGAGCTGATGCTGAGATCATGAAGTATTTGGTTATATCATCGCTAGTCTCACTGGACTCTTCTGAATTCTACATGTCATGTATGGTCTGGTGTCTCCTTACCAGCAACAGGTCCCACGTTCAAACTAGTTAACTCCCTAAAAAAACACGCTCAGATCGTGTTGCGCGAAAGTGGTAGGGAGAAACGATATAGTACAAACAGACCCCACCATGAATATTTAGATGATGACAGATGTTAAGTCCCATAGTGTTCAGAGCCATTTTTGAACAGGCTGCAAATTGCGTGGTGTACTCATCGACTGGACATCAGTTACCGAACGAGAGCCACTTCAAATTTTGCTTAAAGACGTACAGGACTATACTAGTGCAGCTGCACTCTCATAGCGTACAGATCTGCTGGCCAATTTAAACAGATTAAGTACGTTTTCATTCCTCAAAAGAATCGTTACGTTCAGTTCATTTCGGTTTCATAATTTTCCGTCATGTGAAGGAAAATTACATGAAGATATATCTGCTCATAGAAACCACTATTTATACAGCGTAAATTTTAGCCACAAACGAATCATCGCATATGGCCTAACTTCGGATGCAAATACTGCAGTTCTGAGAAATTTGAGAAGTTTAGAAGGAATTGTTGTTATTTCTTTTCATACAGATGAATTGCTTAATGTTGTTTCTACACCGTTTGAAGGAGTATACTGGAGCACATTTATATGTGGAACCGGAATATGATTTTATAAACGATGTATGTCTTTGATAGGCTTTATATCGCAGACCCACAGATACTACTAGTGTTTGAGTAAGAGAGCGCTTGACATACAGTTGTAGGTAGCTATTTCGTGTTTAAAGGATTTCAAGGTCAGTCTCTGGGCATCAACTTTCTTAAAGCACTACGATGCAATTTTTAAAAAATCATCTGTCCAGAGACTGGAATATTTCCGAGAGCTGATCAGCAAGAAACATTTTAAACCTGCCAAAGTAACTGCAAGTAACTGAAAGTATAACTTACTTTTTTAGCATTTATGACGTTAGATGGTCGTTTCTCGTTAGCAGCAACAAGCTATATACCTTTATTTAAATTCAACGTTCATTGTTGTTATTGTTGTTGTCTTCAGTCCTGAGACTGGTTTTAATGCAGCTCTCCATGCTACTCTATACTGTGCAAGCTTATTCATCTCCCAGTACCTACTGTAATCTACATCCTCCTGAATCTGCTTAGTGTATTCACCTCTTGGTCTCCCTCTACGATTTTTGCCCTCCACGCTGCACTCCAATACTAAATTGGTGATCCCTTGATGCCGCAGAACATGTCCTACCAACCGATCCCTTCTTCTGGTCAAGTTGTGCCACAAACTTCTCTTCTCCCCAATCCTATTCAATACTTCCTCATTAGTTATGTGATCTACCCATCTAATCTTCAGCATTCTTCTGTAGCACCACTTTTCAAAAGCTTCTATTCTCTTCTTGTCCAAGCTATTTATCGTCCATGTTTCACTTCCATACATGGCTACACTCCATACAAATACTTTCAGAAATGACTTCCTGATACTTAAATCTATACTGGATGATAACAAATTTCTCTTCTTCAGAAACGCTTTCCTTGCCATTGCCAGTCTACATTTTATATCCTCTCTACTTCGACCATCATCAGTTATTTTGCTCCCCAAATAGCAAAACTCCTTTACTACTTTAAGTGGCTCATTTCCTAATGTAATTCCCTCAGCACAACCCGACTTACTTCGACTACATTCCATCATCCTCGTTTTGCTTTTGTTTATGTTCATCTTATATCCTCCGTTCAAGACACTGTCCATTCCATTCAACTGCTCTTCCAAGTCCTTTGCTGTCTCTGACAGAATTACAATGTCATCGGCGAACCTCAAAGTTTTTATTTATTCTCCATGGATTTTAATACCTACTCCGAATTTTTCTTATGTTTCCTTTACTGCTTGTTCAATATACAGATTGAATAACATCGGGGGGAGACTACAACCCTGTCTCACTCCCTTCCCAACCACTGCTTCCTTTACATGCCCCTCCACTCATATAACTGCCATCAGGTTTCTGTACAAATTGTAAATAGCCTTTCGATCCCTGTATTTTACCCCTGCCACCTTTAGAATTTGAAGGAGAGTATTCCAGTCAACATTGTCAAAAGCTTTCTCTAAGTCTACAAATGCTAGAAACGTAGGTTTACCCTTCCTTAATCTTTCTTCTAAGATAAGTCGGAAAGTCAATATTGCCTCACGTGTTCCAGTATTACTACGGAATCAAAACTGATCTTCCCCGACGTCGGCTTCTACTAGTTTTTCCATTCGTCTGTAAAGAATTCGTGTTAGTATTTCGCAGCTGTGGCTTATTAAACTGATTGTTCGGTAATTTTCACATCTGTCAACACCTGCTTTCTTTGGGATTGGAATTATTATATTCTTCTTGAAGTCAGAGGGTATTTCGCCTGTTTCATACATCTTGCTCACCAGATGGTAGAGTTTTGTCAGGACTGGTTCTCCCAAGGCCGTCAGAAGTTCCACTGGAATGTTGTCTACTCCAGGGGCCTTGTTTCGACTCAGGTCTTTCAGTGCTCTGTCAAACTCTTCGCGCAGTATCGTATCTCCCATTTCATGTTCATCTACATCCTCTTCCATTTCCATAATGTTGTCCTCAGGTACATCGCCCTTGTATAGACCCCCTATATACTCCTTCCACCTGTCTGCTTTTCCTCTTTGCTTAGAACTGGGTTCCCTCGCGCAGTCCGGAACCGTGCGACTGCTACGGTTGCAGGTCCGAATCCTGCCTCGGGCATGGATGTGTGTGATGTCCTTAGGTTAGTTAGGTTTAAGTAGTTCTCAGTTCTAGGGGACTAATGACCACAGCAGTTGAGTCCCATAGTGCTCAGAGCCATTTTTTGAACTGGGTTTCCATCTGAGCTCTTGATATTCATACAAGTGGTTCTCTTTTCTTCCACTTCCTTACATGCTGAACGAGGCGGCCACATTTTTTGGTGCCGAAAATAGGAAACAGGAAGCTCCTGGGCTAACACTGACGATACACCGTCGCCTTTTTGCCAACGACGGAGGACGAAACAGTTACAACATGAAAAAGGTAAGATCCAATTGTGCTCTGCAGAGTAGGCACACTACACGGAAGACTAACGCTGCCCACTGCTCTTGCAGTTAGGAAGAAAACAGTCACGATCCGTGGAGTCTGCTGTTTCCATTAGAAAAACACTAGGGAGTGTCTTCTCTGGTGTATTTAATCTAATATTGTTCGTCAAGTGTTGCACGTTGTAAACACTAGCATCTCTGGACAGCACAGAGTTGCTTCACGTAGTCAATCTTTGCTTGCTCGAAACAGTGAAATATTTTGAGAGCGCGCGTGGCGTATTGTTCCGAAACAAACAACAATACCCCTTGGAGAGTAACAAAGTTTCCAAAAAAATCATCCCGTCAGTATAGCCTCACTACGCAACTAGTATTTGCGACTGGAGAACTGTCACATGAGACAGCGTTAGAGGATATTAACTATCGCAAGAAACGTTTCGAAGAAGACTTGTCATTTTCCTCGGGACTTGACGATACTTTCTTTATACATTCCCTTCTCTGACTAGGAGTATAACACGGACTTAGGGCTCTGCAACGAGTACCTCAAGGATGCGAACAAACATTATTAAATGCCCAAGAGGTTATCAAGAGAAAGTTGTATGCTTCTTTGGTGACACTAGGCGAATTTTTCAGGCAAGATGAGGGGATCGCAACTGCATTATACATGTCCACTTAGACTATTTATGAGTACTGCGATCCATTTGGGTTAACGTCGTGAAAGTCTTAATGCGACCTTCACAGAAATCATTAAACGTGTCCGAACTCTGAAGTCCTTGGCTGAAGTTGTAAATGTCTATGACAAGGTTCTCACGCCAAAAATTTGCTTTCCTCGCATGCATTGGTCGGAGTTGGATAATCAACGTCAAGAGGGAAAGCCATCCGAAGGAGACGTACTAAGTTCAATGGAATTTTTAGGGGAAGTAGTCGATGGTGCGCTTACTGCGCAAAAGATACGTAAGAACACGCCATTCACAAGGACATCGGGTCCATCTGCTACATTAACTCCTGCCGCAGCCACTCTCAACGTCAGCTCAAAGCAAAGTCGCTCGAAACAAAAAGACTACAAGTAGCCTGAAACCTTACTGCGATTATTCCAACCATTGCGTTCATTGGGCCGAAGACTGCAAGACGGTAAAGGATACACCAGAGCGCCTCAAGATACTAAAATCGAGAAATCGGTGTTTTCTTTGTCTACTCGAGGCAACACTCGCAGAGACTGCTCGAAGAAAGCAATATATGCCTGCCCTATTGCAAAGGAAGTTATCCCCGATCAATTTGTGATGATTCGAGCCAACCTAACCCATCCCGCAAATGGTTTGATTCTCTCAGCGTCCCTGTTAATAGTTCAGTGGGCAATTTCGTCTCAAGAAGTTCAAGTTTCACGCACCTTCAGACGGCATGCGTGGCTGTAGTAGGGCGCACAGGTGAAAGCCGATTCATATGTTGTATTTTGGATGTAAGCAGCCAAACCATCTCCATTTGACAAAATCTGATCGATAATCTAAACCTACAGGTTACTGATACTCGGCCTCCGTCAGCGGATGCGTTCGAATCTTCTTTGACGTTCATGCCTCGCAGATTTGTGCGTCTGAGCCTAAGCTGCGCGTGCAAGAACGCTCATGTTAGTTACAATGCTTTGGAGAGTTTCCATAGCTTCTCGAAATATCCGGCAGTCGAGATAAGCCAAAATATCAAACCCTTATAGTTGGCGAATCCCATAGAAGGGTAAGACGAAAATCCCTTAGAACTAATCACAGGTGCGGATCACTACTGGGAAATTGTATAGGACGCAGCACCACGCAGCACCATTATACATTTCTCCTTCTCTAGCATTGTTGCCCTCTAAACTCAGACGGATACACAGTGGATGTCGCCCGTGTTGTTTGGCTAAACATACAGCCGTTAATGTAATTAAATCGAATGATGACACTATATGTAACTTTTGGGAATTAGGATCTGTCGGACTCATCACGGCTTCAAACGTACATGCCTGCAGACCAATGGGGAGCAGTTCGCCTTCCTTGAAAATCCGCTGTCGTTCTACCTAAAAACTTTCACAGTGCTGAGAGGCGTTTCGTTACCTTACGAAAACGATTAAGCAGAAATTATGACCTAAGACGCTTTTACGACACACTAAAAACAACTACAAAGAGTTGTCTCCTACAAAAGGCTCTGCAAAATCACTGATCTGCCTCATGGATTGGTCAAGCGAGAAAGGGGAGCACAAAACGGTGAATAGTCTTTGATTGTTCCTCACACGAACAAGGTGCATCCTCTGTTATGAAATTGGGCCTAACTTGTTGCTTGGAGTGATTGAGGTCCTTCAAGATTCCACAGCGATGCCTTATAGACATTTCCGACATTGTTCAAGCTCTTCTGTAGATCTCTCTACACCCTGACTACAGATATCTTACTATATCGCCCCCCCCCCCCCCCTTACAAGAATAATTTATCGTATCACGTTCTCCTGCAGGAACTGAATCGGAAAGCAGCTTTGTCTCACTATATTACAAGCTGTCTTCGCTAATGACGAAAATGAAACTGACATTTGTGGAAGTGGGCCACTCGTTTGCAACGATTCTCTACAGAGAGGTAAAAGGAAGAGATCCTTACGAGAGTCACAACCCTAGGGATGACGTGCAGCTCGGAAGAAGACACATTCTCAGTTAGTGAGCGACAAGCAACAAAAAGAAATTTTCTGCGGACAACAGGAGATCTTTGTGACTCTCTGAGATCAATAACTCCGATATCCATTGCCGGAAAAATTTGTTTTCAAGACATACGGCTGCTCCGTTGTAACTCTTGGATAGATAGAGTGATGTCGGAACTTCGAAAACGTTTCTGTGCAACAGATTTTAAACGTTTCATTTCCTTTTGCACGCTTCACAACGTATCGGTTAGATGGAGCACATTGATGTGGAACTTCCTGAGCCATCAGATATGACTATTCCAAGATGGATTCGAATGACAGAGAGCGATAGCTCCTATACGAGTATTCACATTTCCTGTGATGCATCTGAGAGAGCATATTTCGCCGTCTTACTGATCTCTTCTACCGATAACATTTCCAAATTATTGTGTAATAAAGGTAGTTTAGCCCCACTGAAGAAAATAACACTGTCATGTTTTGAACTGCTAGCAGCACTAACAGGGCCCAAATTAATGGAGTATTACTGCAAGGTCACAACCACTGACCTTGGCAGAGTCACACTTTGAAGTGATTTCGTTGTAAATTGGATGGCTGAAGAGTGATCGCGGCACTTGGAAAACGTTTGTGTGCAACAGAGTTAAAACGTTTCATTTCTTTTGCTCTAATTTTTATTCTGATAATTCATAATGTAAAGATAGGTAAAAGAAGGAAACTGTATATTAATGACCGAGAAGCTACGATTTTGACATATGTACAAAAATTGCATTTAACGTGCCGAAACATCCAGAGCCTGTAAAAGTGGTGAATGCAAAACCACTGAAAATAAATGACATAGTGCTGTTATTTTATCTTCTTCTTGTACTACCACATTTTGACGTGTGGAGCTCGAACTGAGTGGAGGTAAGTGTCGTACTTTTAACTAAAGGTTATTTAAAACAATCTCTTGTGTCGGCTCCGCTATTAATTCTAGCCGTTATCTTGTCTTTTAATCATTTATGCTGCTATCTCCTCATGTCACAGGCAAAAATACACAATGTTGGTGGCTGATTGTTCGGGCACGAACCGTCGAATATAATTGTGTCCTTTCGTTAGTTACGTTTCAATTAAGCACATGAAACCACCTGAGAGATTTATTCCGATCATTTTTCGGCTCTATGTGATATTTTGCAATAAAAAATGCGCGGGCCTGATCTGTTTCCGTTTCCGAGCAATGGAGTCCGCCACCTTATTCAGGGGCCCAATACCACGCCTATCTGTATATAAAAATAATGACAGTAGAGTTCAGTAAGGCAAATTGTCGTATTACAGTAGGGAACCTTTCTGTGAGGCACCACACTGGGCGCAATTTACTACAATTATCCATCCCAGCTATAAGTTCCTTCATGGTTCGGCTGTTCTATTGTTCTAATTTGCCCCATTTGTAAACATTTCAATTCTTGACGCTCCTTTGGCTAACGCATCTGGCCCTCATCCAGAGACTGTGGGGAAACCCTTCAAAATGGCAGAAAGTTGTGCTGATACTAAACATCTGGCTATGAAAACATCCTCATTTAAGGGCGAATTAGCATTATGCATCTCTTGCACCTAAAATTTTTTCCTCAGACTTTACTCATTTAGGCTCAACAATCTGATAGACGCAAACAAATACAGCTCTTCCTGGAAACTGTTAGGAACCACAGTTTACTTCCTTCGCTTCAAAAGAAAGCCCTTTTCAGAAATGTACGCTGTGTCTCAAATAACTGTAAGAGTAAGCGACGGCGTGCTCTTTAGCGAGGGGGGAAAAGCCGTCGAGAATATAGCCAGCGGACGGGGAGCCGGTATGCGGCGTGGACTGTGGATCGCATGTGGGTCAGCGAGTGTACGATCCGGCTTTCCGACTAACGCGGAATAGAAGGCCACTTGCGATGTTGGGCAACACGCGGCTATCGGCCTCGGCGATCCTGTCGGACGCGGCGAGCGCGTCAGGTGGTCATCAGCGGGAAAGCGCTGCAGGCCACGCGTGTCTTACCACTCGCCAACCGCCGTTCACTTTGCCGCACATCCGGCAGGTAGTGTACCTGTTCACGGCCTCCCAGTGTTTGTTGATAGCAAAACCACTGAAAATAAATGAAATAACGGGGGGAAATAGGTTTCTCAACAATTTTGTAGACAAAACACTAGCTATACTCCAGTCACCGGAAGGAGAGACGGCCTTTAAACATGTCAAGGCTTGCGACCACGGAGGTGCCGTCGAGAGCTGAACAATACAGGGAGCGGTCGCTGAGTGTGGCCGCGTTCATTGTGGGTAGAGGTCGTTAGTGTAAGGGATGAGCGGTATTGTTGAAGGAGCCGGTTTTCGCCTACATTCTTTCTTTCCACGTCAGTTTAACCTGAATGTCAAAACCGTTCAAAATAACAGGTTTATGAAATAACCGACATTCACCTTTTTATTCCTACTATTTCGTGTAATAAACTTATAAATCAAATAAGGATAGAAAACTTTTGACTCTCTCGGTTCCCAGATGCGTAGAATCAAAATATTAACTTAAAAGTCAAGTAAAAGAAAACTTAGTCCGTGTACTGTTCCCCTCTTTTCTCGGAAAGTGATAAGCAGTTGAACACCACAAAAAATATCACTAACATTCCCCTACTATTTCTAATTTTTCGAAACTCTGCTCAAAAGTCATGCTATAATCGAGGATAATTCCGCTATCTAAGCATTACGAATAGACAATGCTAAAGGATGAAAACTGAGGTTGAAGAGCTCTGTTTCTCCGTTTACTTTCTCAGGGCTACAGATAGATAAAGGCATATTATGTAGAAACAGGAAGCAGATCAGCTACTTTCTATTTTTGTCGTAAACTATGAATGACTTGTTATTTTTGTTTTATTACTGTTACCATAATTACATTCCACTTTTATTACTTATTAGTAATGGCAGACAAATCTTCAATCTTCTAACCAAATGAAGCAGTGCACTATTTCTACGTCTCTTTGCAAAAATGTTTCCAGATTATGGTTGGTGCCGCTCTGCAATACAAAGGATATCTACTGTCAATAACGAGAAACTGAAATATACACCACGTAGGTGCAATTCTTGCAAATCACACGTACACGCGTTTTTTTGATATCTGGTTGTTGGTTCACTGGTTAATTTAGTGAGAATATAATCTTTAATCTGTGTATTCCTTTTTACCCCTGATCACCATAACATTTCCTTTGCCCACTCTTGTTTTTATGGCATTGTTCGGTTAGCTTTAGCTTCTTGGATATGATTTATTCCGATGTTCTATTATTGGAGATTATAGTGGATTCCTGTTCTCATTATCTGTGCTATTTCTGCAGCTACTAACTTTCTGCGGGCGTAAAATACAGTGTTACACTACAATATCCGACTAAATCAGTATTATAATAGAATTTCTGAGCCATTCCTACTTACGGTTTAGTTAGCAGAAAGCTAAAACCCACCTCGCCGTCTGCTTAAATTCCTTAGCTTGTTGTGGGCTTCAGTGATCGTGTACTGTAAGCCCATCGGTTCCTGTAGAGTAGATTACGTATTTGTGCTTTACATGCTGAACTCTTGTTGTTAGTTAAAGGTTTTCTGTTGTACCTGCATCTGTCAGCGTACATCACTCAGTATTAAGTTTGTTACTGTCATTCAAACTCGATACATTGAAGTAGCAGCTTTTATAGTTTTATTAGGTCATTTCCTCGTGTACGTAAACGTCGTTTACATTATAAATACCAGGGATAATCAGTAGGTGTAGCTTGCTGTAGGTTATGATGTGGTTGGCCGGAGAGCCAACACCGTGTTACTAGAGGAGGCCGAAAGGCACGCGTTTTAGCTCACGCAGGCTGGCCTAAGGTCAGGAACAGGCCAAGGAAATTAGAATTCAGAAAAACGGACGTAGCTGGTGGAATACTTAACTTTAATTCATTAATGACGAACGTCGGTCTTGACGGTACATGATTCAATATCAATAATAACGAATAATGGCGCCTTGCTAGGTCGTAGCAAATAACGTAGCTGAAGGCTATGCTAACTACCGTCTTAGCAAATGAGATCGTAGAAGTTAGTGAACCGTCGCTAGCAAAGTCGGCTGTACAACTGGGGCGAGTGCTAGGAAGTCTCTCTAGACCTATCGTGTGGCGGCGCTCGGTCTGCAATCACTGATAGTGGCGACACGCGGGTCCGACATATACTACCGGACTGCGGCCGATTTAAAGGCTACCACCTAGCAAGTGTAGTGTCTGGCGGTGACACCACAGGTTACTTTTTAATTCTTTAATAATATTCAATAGACAACCTCTAACAGTTTACCATAGGTCACCGTTTTTTTTCTTCAGTATTCATTAGAGAGCCCCTAGCAGCAAACTAAGCACCAGATCTACCTTCTACGATATATTTTTATTGTTCTCAATTGTTCAGTGTCCTATCTGCCTACTACAGTGCAGCTGTTAACCTGGTGTGGCAGTAGGTTTCCTTAAGTTTCTTATAGTAAATCACATATTAGCTGGATGGATAGGGACTGTGCCTCTAGCAGTTTACCATAGGTCACAGTTTTTTTTTTTCTTCAGTATTCACTAGAGAGCCCCTAACAGCAAAATAAGCACCAGATCTACCTTCTACCATACATTTTTATTATTCTTAATTGTTCAGTGTCCTTTCTGCCTACTACAGTGCAGCTGTTAACCTGGTGTGGCAGTAGGTTTCCTTAAGTTTCTTATAGTAAATCACATATTAGCTGGATGGATAGGGACTGTTCCTCTAGCAGTTTACCATAGGTCACAGTTTTTTTTTTCTTCAGTATTCACTAGAGAGCCCCTAGCAGCAAACTAAGCACCAGATCTACCTTCTACCATACATTTTTATTATTCTTAATTGTTCAGTGTCCTTTCTGCCTACTACAGTGCAGCTGTTAACCTGGTGTGGCAGTAGGTTTCCTTAAGTTTCTTATAGTAAATCACATATTAGCTGGATGGATAGGGACTGTTCCTCTAGCAGTTTACCATAGGTCACAGTTTTTTTTTTCTTCAGTATTCACTAGAGAGCCCCTAGCAGCAAACTAAGCACCAGATCTACCTTCTACGATACATTTTTATTGTTCTCAATTGTTCAGTGTCCTATCTGCCTACTACAGTGCAGCTGTTAACCTGGTGTGGCAGTAGGTTTCCTTAAGTTTCTTATAGTAAATCACATAGTAGATCGATCGATAGGGACTGTGCCTGTCGTCTGCAGATTCAGGAGGAGCTGGCCATAGTCCAAACGCAGCTGGAAGCTTTGTTGGCCACAGTCAACAGGCAGCCTCTGCTTTACTAGATGTGCAGGGAGGATGTCGCAGCTCTCTGTCGCTGAGCCGACCTCAGGTGCGACTGAGCTGGCCGGCCCCCTCTCACCTCAGTGTGGGTGGCGGTCGAGGTCTCGAGCTTCAAGGCGAAGGCTGCAAGGGGGACGCTGGCTCCTGCCAAATCCCATGCACTTTGCTAAGAGATTCAGAGCGCTATCTGATACTGGGGAGGAGGCTGAACCGGATCAGAATGCACCTTCTGCCAGGATAGTGGCTGCTGATTCAGCAAGGTCCGGACGGGTACGTGGGGAATAGGGGTTAGTTATTGGGAGCTCCAATATCAGGCGGGTCATGGAACCTCTCAGGAACATAGCGGCTAGGGCGGGGAAGAACTCTAACGTTCACTCGGTGTGCTTGCCAAGGGTCCTTGTCCGGGATGTGGAAAAGACTGTTCCGGCGGGTATCGAGAGTGTGGAGTGCTGCCAGCTGCAGGTTGTTGAACATGTCGGCACCAACGATGCCAGTCGTCGGGGCTCCGAGGAAATCCTTGAGTTCTTTCGACGGCTGGCTAAACTGGCGAAGGCGGCCTCTACCTCTCGAGGGGTAGAAGCAGAACGATTCAGGGAAATTTTTGAGTAGAGAGGAAATAAATATCCAAATTATCCATTAGTTGTAAGTTTAATCTGGAGTCCATTGACTGGGGAAATTCCGCGTTTACCACAGGGGGCAGAAGCAAAGACTCGTGTGAAGTTATTCTAGAACCGCTTTCAACATACAACCCTGAGCAGTTGGTTAGAAAACCAACTGCAGATGGGAACATGTGAGATATCTTGGCGACAAACAGACCTGACTTTTTGAGGAAGTTACTCTAGAAGAAGGTATTAGCGACCGTAATGTTGTTGTGGCTTCTATGAGAAAAAAAGAAAGAAACAGCGTAGAGTTTTCTTGTTTGGGAAGCAAATAAAACTGTCTTTAACGAATATCTTCATAGTCAGCCCCAAGCGTTCACCGTGGGACACAAGGATACTGAGCATCTATGGTCGAGATTTAAAGGTATTGTCCACCACATGCTAGAGAAATATGTGCATAGCAAAAATATAGGGGAGGGAAAGGATCACCTTGGTTCAACAAACATATTAGGAAGTTGCTGAAAAAGCAGAGAATTTTGCACAGTCGTCTTAAACGTAATCACTGCTTCCTCGAACCGTGCTGGTTTCTGCAGATGAGCTTCCCAGAGTCTAGAAAGGTCATTATGTCTCAACACAAAATATGTTAATGATTCTACAACAAATTGATGTCAGTGAGATTGGCCGATAATTATGTGCATTCGATTTTCTACCCTTTTTATAGGTTGCTATGACCTGGATCCTTCTCCCAGTCCCTTGGAACTTAACGCTGTTCCAATGATCTCTGATAGATGATGGGTAAGAATGGTCCTATATTTGTAGCATAGTCTACAGAAAACCTTACGGGGATAACGTCTGGGCCAGAAGCCTTCCTGGCGTCTAACAGTCCCAGGTACACGGAACACTATGTCAGTAATCCTTGGGTTTACTCATTAATTGAAAGGCGGAATGGTGTTGCAGTCCTCTACCATAAATGAGGTTTTGAAAGGTGCGTTTAGAATTTCGGCCTTCTGTTTATCATCATCTGTTACCATACCCGTACTGTTAGCAAGAGAAGGTATTAAATTATTTGTAGAGATCATAGATTTTACCTTCGGCCCAAATTTTTGGGGTTATTTTTAGAATCTGCAGATATATTGCTTTCAAATTCGTTAAAAGGATCTCTCATTGAACTTTTCACAGCCGCTTTCATTTCGCATAATTTATGTTTGTCAGCGGTCATGCGAGACACAGCTGGCCCTCTTTGTGCATGATATACACCAGGCTCCCAGGTTGACAATATATTTCTCGACTTTCGAAAGGCGTTCGATTCAGTTCCGCACTGTCGTTTGCTCCAAAAAGTGCGCGCTTACGGTCTATCCGATGACATATGTGGTTGGATAGAAAGTTTTGTAACTGACGGAGAGAAATATGTCGTCCTGAATGGGGAGACTTCAACAAAAACATGCGTGACGTCACGTGTGCTCCAGGTCAGCGTAATACGTCCGCTGCTTTTCAAGATTTACATAAACGAGTTGGTTGATGGTACTCACAGCGTCATTAGACTGTTTGCCCATGATGCTGCACTCTACACGAAAGTAGTACCACAACAAAGTTGTGAACAAATCAATGAGAATTTGCAGAAAGTAAATGCACGGTGTAATGACTGGCAGTTATCTCTCAATATTAGTAAGTGTAACCTACTGCGTTATACAAATCGAAAATCCCCATTAATGTACGAGTAGAAAATAGATGCCCAGTCTTTGGAAGCGGAAACATCCGTCAAGTATCTGGGTGTCACTATACGAAATGATCGCAAATGAAACGATCTGGTTACACAAGTTACGGGTAAGGAGAACTCTAGATTTCGGTTTATTGGTTGAATCCTGAAGCGATGCCATCCCTCAACAAAGGAAATTGCTTACAATAATTAGTGCGTCCGGTCTTAGAGTATTTTTCGTCTGTATGGGATCCTTACCAGTACGGTCTGATTCAAGAGATTGAGAAGGTGCAAAGAAGAGCGGAAATATTAGTGACTGGTACATTTAGCCATCGCGAGAGTGTTACAAGTCTCACAGAAAGTTTGAAGTGAGACACACTTGCACACAGACGACGGGCTAAACGGAAGGGGCTGCTCACTAAGTTCCAAAATCCGATCTTCGCCGAGGGTGTAAAGCATACATTATTACCACCAACTTTCAAACCGCGCAATGATCACCATTCAAAGATAAGGGAAATTAGAGCTCTTATTGAGGCGTTTAGACAGTCGTTTCTCCCTCGCGCGATGCGAGAGTGGAACAGAGAGGGGGAAATATGATTTTGGCGCGAGTAGTGCCCTCCGCCACACACCGCTCTGTGGCTAGCGGAGTATATATATATGGATGTAGACATGCATGGGTCGTCGGCTGCGGAGGCCCATCGCTAGAAGTGTTCGGTATATTGTATGTTCAGACACAATTGTACTCTGCGCAGCAATAAAGTCTAATGTTAGTTCCGCCACAGTTCTCTGGCAGTCCTGTTTTACCAATTTGCCTATCCAAAGACGTCAGACATCTGTAATGAGGGGTGGCTGCCCAACCCCATGACGTCTGCACGTGAAGACACTCACCATAGCACTACTCGAATACGCTAAAAATCGGGCAGTTTTCGAAATGCTCCTGTGGAGCCTCCGGGCCACCACACTCTGTTCTCGGTGTAACTCAGATAGGTCTCATGCCTTCCCCGCTATACACACGGACAGCATGTTCAGTGGTACTACATGTACCGTCTTTGTGCGCGTATGTGTAACTAGAAGTCATTCCTCACCAGGTGACTCTGCCATCGCCTGGATGGGTCTATTTCGTAGGTATATTGGTGGTCATAATGTTCTGGCTGATCAGTGTATTTCCGACTACTTACGTTTTGGCGTGTCAGATCCTTTGTGTTTTGCATGCGGATGAGTTGCTGAGCGCCGCACAAAAATGCTACACACATTTTTCAGAACAGTTTTTCACTTGACCAAAAGACAGTATTTAACGTTGTTATTCGGCGTCTTATCCTAGTCAGCCTTCTCTTGCTCTCAAGTGAGTTTGGCGCCCAATTTCTGTGTGTATGTGTGTGTTTATGTGTGTATGTGTGTGTGTATGTTTGTATATATACACTCCTGGAAATGGAAAAAAGAACACATTGACACCGGTGTGTCAGACCCACCATACTTGCTCCGGACACTGCGAGAGGGCTGTACAAGCAATGATCACACGCACGGCGCAGCGGACACACCAGGAACCGCGGTGTTGGCCGTCGAATGGCGCTAGCTGCGCAGCATTTGTGGACCACCGCCGTCAGTGTCAGCCAGTTTGCCGTGGCATGCGGAGCTCCATCGCAGTCTTTAACACTGGTAGCATGCCGCGACAGCGTGGACGTGAACCGTATGTGCAGTTGACGGACTTTGAGCGAGGGCATATAGTGGGCATGCAGGAGGCCGGGAGGACATACCGCCGAATTGCTCAACACGTGGGGCGTGAGGTCTCCACAGTACATCGATGTTGTCGCCAGTGGTCGGCGGAAGGTCCACGTGCCCGTCGACCTGGGACCGGACCGCAGCGACGCACGGATGCACGCCAAGACCGTAGGATCCTACGCAGTGCCGTAGGGGACCGCACCGCCACTTCCCAGCAAATTAGGGACATTGTTGCTCCTGAGGTATCAACGAGGACCATTCGCAACCGTCTCCATGAAGCTGGGCTACGGTCCCCCACACCGTTAGGCCGTCTTCCGCTCACGCCCCAACATCGTGCAGCCCGCCTCCAGTGGTGTCGCGACAGGCGTGAATGGACGGACGAATGGAGACGGGTCGTCTTCAGCGATGAGAGTCGCTTCTGCCTTGGTGCCAATGATGGTCTTATGCGTCTTTGGCGCCATGCAGGTGAGCGCCACAATCAGGACTGCATACGACCGAGGCACACAGGGCCAACACCCGGCATCATGGTGTGGGGAGCGATCTCCTACACTGGCCGTACACCTCTGGTGGTCGTCGAGGGGACACTGAATAGTGCACGGTACATCCAAACCGTCATCGAATCCATCGCTCTACCATTCCTAGACCGGCAAGGGAACTTGCTGTTCCAACAGGACAATGCACATCCGCATGTATCCCGTGCCACCCAACGTGCTCTAGAAGGTGTAAGTCAACTACCCTGGCCAGCAAGATCTCCGGATCTGTCCCCTATTGAGCATGTTTGGGACTGGATGAAGCTTAGTCTCACGCGGTCTGCACGTCCAGCACGAATGCTGGTCCAACTGAGGCGCCAGGTGGAAATGGCATGGCTAGCCGTTCCACAGGATGACATCCAGCATCTCTATGATCGTCTCCATGGGAGAAAAGCAGCCTGCATTGCTGCGAAAGGTGGATATACATTGTACTAGTGCCGACGTTGTGCATGCTCTGTTGCCTGTGTCTATGGGCCTGTGGTTCTGTCAGTGTGATCATGTGATGTATCTGACCCCAAGAACGTGTCAATAAAGTTTCCCCTTCCTGGGACAATGAATTCACGGTGTTCTTATTTCAATTTCCAGGAGTGTATGTGTGCGTGTGCGTGTGTACAAGCTTTTTAGCTGTTTGTATTGTCTTTCAGTTTGACACCACTTAGGGAGCTTGCTCGTCGGTGATGATGATGTAAATGGAGAGGTCAATATGAGACCCAGTGACCGAGAGGAGAAAATTTCTGATCCGTCGCGGATGGAACCCGGGAACGAAGCATCTAGAGGCAGCAAAGCTAACCACGAGCTGTGAACAGATAGTTGGCAATGAGTGGTTACAGAAATTAACAGGCGAATAGGGGCATACTGGTCTACTTTTAAAACTTCCTCACGAATTGTAATTGAGCGTTGCAGCAAGATTCGAATTGCCAACTTTCCCTTTGGCGGGGTAATCGCTCTTACGACTGACCTATCCAACAACGACTCACATCATCACTCACAGATTTACTCACGATATTACTGACCGGTCGTCAGTAGAATTTGGACAGCTCAGTCGATGGAACAATTACCCCGCCAAAGGCAAACGTTTTGAACTCGAGTTCCTGTTCGGCACAGGGTTTTAATGTGCCATGAAGATTAAAATTCGGACAGAATCTGCTACAGAACGAAAATTGATTCTGGAGGTTTGCTTTTATCTACACAGAGGTTATTGGTACCCATCGTAACGGTAGAACATGTTTGCTTACATTCAGGTCTGCATTCCTCCGTTTCACTGCTGGAAACATATCTGTATGTAGGTTTCCGTGAGGCAGCATAGGATTTCGCCTCATATCGGTGCGTAAATACAAGCAAGCGTTGGACTTCTCGCCTACTGCCTCTGAGTTGCTCATGCACATTCTCAGTGTGGCTGGAGACATATTGAACATTCTCATAGACGCCGTCAACTGCGTAATAAATGATTTCTAATAAATTTTGTGAATTCCAACCCTCATCCCAAAAACTTTAGGGAGAGGAGGCGAATGAGTTCACAGTGGATAGCTCGACCAGACACTCAACAATTTTCATTCGCCGATATTTTAGGGTCTTACAGTATCATAAGGGCTGGTTTTACAAGTGTTAGGTGAGTCTTAACACATTATAAGCAACTTAGGCTGTGGGGACAGTCGCCTCCCCCCCCCCCCTCCCTCTCCTACGAGATGTGCCTGCTGATACCCAGTAAGGATCGTTGTGATGTTCGATTTAGATCCTAAAATCCAACATCATTTAGTGTACTGACAGACAACAATAAATATTACCGCAGCTCAAGTATGCAGCTCAAATCGAAGTTCAGTTGTGTAGTAACACGCCGCGCCAGGTGGTTCCTGAATAATGCGAACTGCTTCGTTCCATTTGTGTCGAGATAGTGTTTATCAGTGGATAAGCGGGCTACTTCGGTCTCCCTGGTACAACGGCTGATATTTTCCCCCGTGGGCTCAGCAAGACTGCTCAGGAAATACCAGCCACAAAGCACACGGGGCCTAACGTCCGCCTTTGCCGACATTGTGGGCGCTACCGTTCTGTTTACTTTGCCGGAAGAGCACGACAAAAATGTCAGAGCACTTTATACCGGATACGTGCAAAATACATGCTAGGCCCATTCTGTTTGACATACCTTGTACAAACAGCCTCTTTAAATTCCATGTGTTTAAGTGGACAATGTTGACTGCAACCATCCGACGTACCTCTATTAAAGAAGAATGAAATTAAATTTAATACTCATGCTTGCGGTTCAGAAAGCGCCCACGCTGAGACATTTATCTGGGGGCTGAAAGCAAGGAACAGTTGCACAGCTGAGGACAGATTGCTATAAATCTCACTGAATTTTGTTTAGTGACATCACAATTAACGTAACAGATACATTGAAACTAATTCTTTCTGCTTACAAAATGAAGAAAAAATTGAAATGTAGTCTATATTACCTATTTTTCACGTTTCGCCCTACTGGACCACGCGATGCACAAAATGAGGTGTTTTCAGCGTTTTCTTTAAGCCTTCCTTAGTGACCATAGTACAGTTATTCTATTACGATGGGATCTTTTCCACTGGTTACATCAAAGTCTTCCAGTCTACTTGGGTCATCTCTCGAGTAGTGAATTTACCTGCCTCTATATTCTCCTACCTTGTATATCGAAATGTTTTGCTCTCCGTTTCTTCTGGTCTTCTTTTCCTGAACTAATCCATTTTATTATTCAGATTTTGCCTTACTGCTAGTTTCGTAGTATTACACGACCTGTCTAGTTAATCTAGTTGGCTCTATTGCTTTACTATGTCCATAAAATTCTATCCTGTGTTTTTTTTTCAAATTCGAATACTTACAATGCACTTTACAATTTCTTTACTTGCTCTTAGTATCTATTTCCGTCTTTGATATAATTTGGACCTAAATTTTTTCAGATTACTTTTCGTTCTCTTTTATGTTATGTTAATATCTTTGGTTGGTGGGTCGTGCACATTCACAGCTCACATTAAGGTAAGTGTTTGATAGCGTAATAACAATTAATTAAGGCAATATTACATCAGAATTAGTAAATTAATACCTATTGTAAGCTATCAATTGAAGGATTCACATTTTTTGCGTATTTTTCCGAAAAAAAGAAAACATTTCATAGGCGCGAGTTTTGGACTTGAGTTTGTTTACATTGTGATATACTGTAAGACACGTGATTATTTGAATAAAGTAAAATTGTGTTGTTAGTGTATTCTTATACGGTATCCATTTGATTCTCTAGTAGGTAGTCGAAGTGAAAAGTACCGAAATAAGTGGAAACTTTATACCGGGTATGCTTAGTTCTTTGTTCACTTTTTGTTTCGTCACGTAAACAATACAGGTTATATTATTTTTGTTTCTCCAGAAGTTTTGAATTAGAATCCGAACTTTAGGCATAACATTTCTAATAAATTTAATATATTAATTGAGTAGTCTACGAAGTTGTTCTTGTTTTAACTCAGACTCAAGCTAATATTTGTTTGCCATGAATGAGATGTGTATGACTTTCGTAGGAATGTTAGTTCCGGAGTGTGGTGTGAGGGTTGTTGCAGTTTCTTTCATGTGGGTGACTAGCGGCTTGAGAATTGGGGAAACAAACAAGGCTCATTGGTTGTGAAATTGTTTCATAATGGTTAGGTCAATGTTTGTTGATTTGCATATTTGAACATCTATAATCTCCTTATGATCTGGCTGCAAGATTGCAATATGGTCGGTCTGAAATTCACTTATATTCTTGGTCAATGATCGCCACGGGCTTTTTTAAAAACTTTTCTGAAACTATATTGATAAAAGTTAGAAATCAATACGTCTTCAAAGTTCTACCACCTTCTTTCCGTTTTGATTGGTCCATCTGTGTACAGAAAAATCACCGATTGGCTACCGGAATTGGTCTCATACTTTAACGCGACAGTTTTCTTACTTGACACTCAGGGACCGAGTCACAAATTTGACAATGACTCATCTCATTCCCAAGCCTGCTCTTTAACTTCACTGAACCGCGCTCCCGAATTTAACCAGTTAACACACAAACGTATTCGGTCGTCCATTTCCGTCTTCAGCCACAAACTAAAAAAGTTATCGTGACATTTTCATCTGTCCCCAGCAGTTAACGGACGTACAGAATGAGGTTCGGCACCACTGTACATGACGCATATTTCTAAACAAGAAAAGCATTTGTAAATTTAATTTTTCCCTCATAGCGTCATCGTTGGAATCTGTTTTGAAAATTACAGAAGTTTCTGCAGCGTTTTCACCGAGCAAGACACAAAACTTCACAAGGAAAAAGCAAAGAGGAGACAACAAAAAGACGAAAAAATAGGCTACGGGCGACATCATAGCAGTACTGATATCTCAAGCAGTTGGTTGTCACACCCCAAGCGAAAAAAATATGTACTCCAAAAGCTGCGCCCCAGGGCAGTACCGTACTATTCTGCGAACTTTAGGACACATGTAGCTGTAATACAGTATTCTGTGATTTGAATTAAAAGTAATGAAAGCACGTCTAGTTGTCACTCTCCTTCGGCTGTGCAGGACGAAAAACAATTGTGACGTATGTGTACGATGGGCAGCCATGTTGTCTGAAGAGGAGGAGGAAAGTACGGTGATTAGGCAGACGAGAGCGACACATACAGACCTACCCAAAAAAAATTACGTGGCGTAAGTGATCTCTGACTTATTTCGTCTGCTGTTAAGGACGATGGCGTATAATGGAGACACAAGATTAATGAGAAGACAGAAAATGAGGTTAGCGTATTCCAAGAGATACTAAAAGTTATCTAAATGCATCTTCTACACAGGGAATAGGTTCTCGGATATGTGTGTGGCTCGAAGACTTTAAAAGCAATAGAACGCAATACATTGTCCTGAGTGGCAAGTGCTTATCGGAGACAAGGGTGTGGTCATGAGTGGCACAGGGAAGAATGATAGGTCCGCTCTTATTCTCCAGATACATAAAGAGTCTGATGGGGAGAGTGAGGGGCTGTATGTGAATACTTGCTGACGACGCTGTAGTATATGGGACACTGTCGTCTTCCAGTGACTGTAGGCAGATAAACGGATGATTTGGGTAGAATTTCTCTTTGGTGTAAGGAATAGCAGCTTGGTATAAATGAGGCATAATGTAAGTTAATGCAGATAAGTAATACAAATTATCGTGTAATTTTCAAATACTGTATTACTGGTATGCTGCCAGTACCAGTCCCGTCGGTTAAATACCTGTGCGTAGCGTTGCAAAGCGACATGACATGTAAAGAACAGGTGAGGTCGGTAGTGGCGTAGGTCAATGGGCGACTGTGATTTCTTTGGAGAACTGTATGAAAATGCAGGTCACACGTAAGAGGCCGCTTACAGAACACTTGTACGACTAATTCTTGAGTATTGCTTTCGTGTTTGGGAAACCCATGAGATTAGGTTAAAGGCAGATATCGGGACAGTTCAAAGGAAAGCTGGTAGATTTGTTACCGGTAATGTTACGGAAATGCTCCGCGGACCCAAATTGAAATCTCTGGAAGGAAGAAGGCGTTCTTTTCGTGAAACACTGTTGAGAAAAAAGAGAGAAGCGGCTTTTTCCACAAACTGCAGACGATCCTAACGTCACCGACGTACACTATTAGATCAAAAGTAGGCGGACACTATTAGTGGACATTAATATGAAGTGTGTCAACTCTTCGCCTCTGAAACAGCTTGAACTCCTCTCAGGACACTTCTAAAGAGCTGTCTGGATCTCTGTGGAGAAATGGCAGGCCATTCTTTCTCAAGTGCCACAACCAGAAAAGTTAGTGAAGTTGGACTCTGAAGTCTGGAGCGTTGTCGACACACTGTTTTACCCCAGATGTGTTCCATTGGGTTACGATAGAGACTCTGGGCAGGCCAGCCGGTTCCAAAAACGTTAATGCCCACAAATCATTACCTCACAGGTTCTGCTCTATAACAGAGTACATTGTGGTGCTGATACGTTTTATAATTTACGCAGCACACGCTGCTGTAAAATGTTTATACCCGCCCGCATTTAGCATTTTATTAAGCGCAAAAAGGGCAGCACACTAAACACGAAAAACACTCCTGTAGCACAACATCACCTCCTGGTTACTTCACAGTTGGCACTACACATGGTGGCAGATAACGTTCTCCAGGTATTTGCCGAATCCAAACATTAACATCGGATTGCCACAAGATATTGTAGCGTCGTCTTGCATTGATGCATGAATGTATTCGTCGTGGCATACCGTCCACAAGTTTATCAAGGCACTGTTGGTACAGATTGTACCACTCCACAACGGTGATTAGGCGTAGATACCTCAGAGTGCTTCGTGAGTCACGTCGTCTACAAAAGGCCCTTTTCAACCTATCCCAGGCATGTTCGACAGGATTTATGACTGCAGAACATGCTGGCACTCTAGTCAAGGTATGTCGTTATCCTGAACGAAGTCATTCACAAGATATGCACACTATGGGGGTGCGAGTTTTCCACGAGGACGAATGCCTCGCCAGTATGCTGCCGATATGGTTGTACCATCGGTCGGAGGATGGCATTCACGTATTGTACAACAGTTAAGGCGCCATCCATGACCACCAGCGGCGTACGTCAGCCCCACATAATGCCACCACACAACAGCAGGGAACTGCCGTCTTGCTGCACTAGCCATGTTGTTGGACCCATCTGTACCGGGCTGCATGATGTCGTGGTTGCAAAGATGGACGTTGCCATGGACGTCGGGAGTGAAGCTGCGCATCATGCAGCCTGTTGCGCACAGTTTTAAGTCGAAACACGACGTCCAGTGGCTGCAAGAAAAGCATTATTAAACATGGTGGCGTTGCTGTCAGGATTCCTCGGAGCCATAATCCGTAGGCAGCGGTTATCCACTGCAGTCGTAGCCCTTGGGTGGACTGAGCGAGGCATGTTGTCGACAGTTCCTGTCTCTCTGTATCTCCTTCATGTCTTAACAACATCGCTTCGGTTCACTCTGAGACGCCTGGACACTTCCCTTGTTCAGAGCCCTTCCTGACACAAAGTAACAATGCGGACGCAATCGAACCGCGGCATTGACCATCTAGGCATGCATGAACTACAGACCATACGAGCCGTGTACCTCCTTCCTGGTGGAATGACTGGGACTGATCGGCTGTCGGACCCGCTCCGTCTAATAGGCGCTGCTCGTGCATTGTTGTTTACACCTTTGGCCAGGTTTAGTGACATCTCTGAACAGTTAACGGGGCTGTGTCTGCCATACAGTATCCACAGTCAAGGATTTCTGGAGAGCAGGGTGTTGCAACTCTTTTTTTTAATGGTCTTCGTCATTGTAACAACTGTAGAGCGCAAAATGCCGAAAGATTTCAGAGAGTAACGGCAAAACATGCACACCGTCAGGTGGCTTGCGGGGTATGGGTGTAGATGTAGCTGTAGATATAGACGTTGTAAAACAATGCTGAAGTACACACTAGAGGCAGAAGAAGACAAAACATACGCATAATGCTGTTTTTAATCATATGTAAATGTTCAGACTCAGCTCATTTTCTTTAGGAGTGATGTACTGGATTTAATTATGAATAAAACACTTAAATCACTAGTGTAGAATTGTACAGTATTTATTATTTGTGGCACGTACCGGTGTTCGGTTGTTACGTTATAATTTGATACAAAGATGAGTATGTGGTGCAGTGAAATTTTGTTGGATCAGGCATCTGCACAGTATCTCCATTGCCAAACATGAAAATGGTTTATGTTAGAATTAAGAAAAAAACCGGAGAGATTATTTAAGTGCATATGCTGTTTCAGACTACTTAACTAAGATAAAATATGTGGCACATCAACTAATGAACTACAGACAAATGTCGTCAGTTGTACACATAAGGAAATAATAAGCTTTGGTGACAATACTGAGCGATCAAAAGTATCCGGACACCTGGCTCAAAATGACTTGCAAGTTCATAGCGCCCTTCATCGGTAACAGTGGAATTCATTGCGCTGTCGGCCCACCCTTAGCCTTGATGGCAGCTTCTACTCTCGCAGGTATATGTTCAGACAGGTGCTGGAAGGTTTCTTGGGGAATGCAAGCCCATTCTTCACGGAGTGCTGCACTGAGGAGAGGTATCGATGTCTGTCGGTGGAGCCCGGCACCAAGTCGATGTTCCAAAACATCTCAAAGGTGTTATATAGCATTCAGGTCAGTGCTCTGTACAGGCCAGTCAATTACAGGGATGTTACTGTCGTGTAACCACTCCGCCACAGGCCGTGCATTATGAACAGGTGCTCGATCGTGTGGAAAGATTCAATCGACATCCCCGAATTCCTCTTAAAGTGGGAAGCAAGAAGGTGCCTAAAACCATCAGTGTAGGACTATACTGTGATTATGCTATGCAAAACTACAGGGGCTGCAAGTCTCCTCGATGAAAAACACGACCACACCATAACACCACCGCCTCCGAGTTTTACTGTTTGCACTACACACGCTGGCAGATGACGTTCACCGTTAATTCACCACACCCACACTCTGCTATCGGACCGCCACAATTTGTACGGTGATGCGTCACTCCACACAACGTTTTTCCACTATTCAGTTCTCCAATGTTTACGCTCCTACACCAAGCGAGGCGTCGTTTGGCCTTTAACGGCGTCATGTGTGGCTTACAAGCAGCTGGTCGACCATGAAATCGAAGTTTTCTCACCTCCCTCCTAACTGTCATAGTACTTGAGGTGGATCCTGCTGGAATCTGGGATTCCTGTGTGATGGGCTACATAGATGTTTGCCTATTACACATTGCAACTATCTTCCACTGCCGACGGTCTCTGTCAGTCAACAGACGAGGTCGGCCTGTACGCTTTTGTGCTGTACGTGTCCCTTCACGCTTCCACTTCACTATCACATCGGAAACAGTGGACCTAGGGATGTTTAGGAGCGTGAGAATCTCGCGTACAGACGTATTACAGAAGTGACACCCAATCACCTTACCAGGTTCGAAGTCCATGAGTTCCGCAGAGCGCCCCATTCTGCTCTCTTACGATTTGCAATGACTACTGAGGTCGCTGATATGGATTACCTGGCAGTGGGTGGCATCACACTGCACCTAATGTGAAAAACGTTTGTTTTTGGATGTGTCCAGATAATTTTGATCACATAGTCTATTCTAAAGCTGAGGCTGAACAAAATAATTTTGTCTTTAATAAGTCCTAAATTACTAACAAGAAACAATAGTGGCATTAAGCAGTTCAGTAAAGCGGCTGTGACTATACAAAGTAAATTTTTTAACACAACATGAGAAATTATAGTAACTGGAACAAAGGAATACGTGAATGAGAGGCATAATTTACGACATGGACTGGATGGTATTATCAGTTGTATCTGGAGTTAGAAGCAGCACGAAAGGGAATTGTGTCTAGTCATTCAGTACTAACCTTGGGTTGATGAACATACACTCCTGGAAATTGAAATAAGAACACCGTGAATTCATTGTCCCAGGAAGGGGAAACTTTATTGACACATTCCTGGGGTCAGATACATCACATGATCACACTGACAGAACCACAGGTACATAGACACAGGCAACAGAGCATGCACAATGTCGGCACTAGTACAGTGTATATCCACCTTTCGCAGCAATGCAGGCTGCTATTCTCCCATGGAGACGATCGTTGAGATGCTGGATATAGTCCTGTGGAACGGCTGGCCATGACATTTCCACCTGGCGCGTCAGTTGGACCAGCGTTCGTGCTGGACGTGCAGACCGCGTGAGACGACGCTTCATCCAGTCCCAAACATGCTCAATGGGGGACAGATCCGGAGATCTTGCTGGCAAGGGTAGTTGACTTACACCTTCTAGAGCACGTTGGGTGGCACGGGATACATGCGGACGTGCATTGACCTGTTGAAACAGCAAGTTCCCTTGCCAGTCTAGGAATGGTAGAACGATGGGTTCGATGACGGTTTGGATGTACCGTGCACTATTCAGTGTCCCCTCGACGATCACCAGAGGTGTACGACCAGTGTAGGAGATCGCTCCCCACACCATGATGCCGGGTGTTGGCCCTGTGTGCCTTGGTAGTATGCAGTCCCGATTGTGGCGCTCACCTGCACGGCGCCAAACACGCATACGACCAACATTGGCACCAAGGCAGAAGCGACTCTCATCGCTGAAGACGACACGTCTCCATTCGTCCCTGCATTCACGCCTGTCGCGACACCACTGGAGGCGGGCTGCACGATGTTGGGGCGTGAGCGGAAGACGGCCTAATGCCGTGCGGGACCGTAGCCCAGCTTCATGGAGACGGTTGCGTATGGTCTTCGCCGATACCCCAGGAGCAACAGTGTCCCTAATTTGCTGGGAAGTCGCGGTGCGGTCTCCTACGGCACTGCGTAGGATCCTACGGTCTTGGCGTGCATCCGTGCGTCGCTGCGGTCCGGTCCCAGGTCGACGGGCACGTGCACCTTCCGCCGACCACTGGCGACAACATCGATGTACTGTGGAGACCTCACGCTCCACGTGTTGAGCAATTCGGCGGTACGTCCACCCGGCCTCCCGCATGCCCACTATACGCCCTCGCTCAAAGTCCGTCAACTGCACATACGGTTCACGTCCACGCTGTCGCGGCATGCTGCCAGTGTTAAAGACTGCGATGGAGCTCCGTATGCCACGGCAAACTGGCTGACACTGACGGCGGCGGTGCACAAATGCTGCGCAGCTAGCGCCATTCGACGGCCAACACCGCGGTTCCTGGTGTGTCCGCTAAGCCGTGCGTGTGATCATTGCTTGTACAGCCCTCTCGCAGTGACCGGAGCAAGTATGGTGGGTCTGACACACCGGTGTCAATGTGTTCTTTTTTCCATTTGCAGGAGTGTATGTTTATTAATTTCCGTTATTTCAGGTTAGTTCATCTTCCTTGAAGGAACTCCACGGAAGTTATAAACTTAGAAAAGGAGACTACTTTTACAGACCATCTGTTGAAAGAAGGCCATAATTACAAGGTGAAACATGAAGTATTACATCATCACATCCATAAAAGGAAGAAGACGAACTTTCTTGAAGTAACGGAAATTAATAAACGTGAGTCCGTAAACCCAGTCTTGGTACTGAATGACACAGTTCCCTTACAAATACTACTCATAATCCCATCCACACCACGTTTTAAATTACATTTCTTACTCTCAGGCCCATTTTCCTACGTTTCAGTTACTATAATTTATCTTGTTGTGTTAAAAAGTTTTACTTTATATAATCACAGCTCCTTCACACACATGCCTGATATCATATATGTTTGAAATTTAGGACCCATTGAAGACAAGATTATTTTGTCCAGTAGCATCTGTAGCTATTGTGTCACATATTTTACCTTAGTTAAATAATTTTTCATCGTATTTGCACTGAAATAATCCCTGTTGTTTTGTTTCTAACTTTAACATTTGTCATGTCTGGAAATGGAGCTACTGTATAGATACACTAGTTTAAAGTCTTTGGTCCAACGAAATTTCACTTCATATCGTACTTATCCTTGTACGTGATGATGGCGTAACACTCAAGTACCTGTCCGCATAATAAATATTGTAGAATATTACACAAGTGTTGTGTGTGTTTCATTTATAATGTGCAAGATATTATCGATTGAACAGTCAGACCTCGAAATAATATTTTTTACTAGACAATTCTCTTTCTCCGAAGAACTGTTCAAGGTAATTTACTGAAATTCAGTGTGCATGTGAGCAAAAATCAACTTCGACTATGCAGCCTCAAATAATATAAAGTTTCTATTATACGCTTCCAAATAAAATTATAACTAAAGAGAAATGTGTCAATATATTGGGTCCTTTGGTTTTCTAAAAATTGTGGAACAAAAACAACTTAAAGGACAATTTTAGGTTCAGTATAATGCAAAGTAGGTACTTAATGCCTGGTAGAAATTTCGTTCCTGTACGTCCAATAGCCTTTTCGCACACAGGACAAAGGTTTGATGTAAAAATGGATCGCACAGGAAAATACGCTTTAAATAGTGGTCCACTTAACTAATAGCTGCCACAGTATGTAGCAGGAGCATGCATCTCCTTAAATCTCATACTGATTGTCGGATGCTTCTTCTAGGTCCAAAAATCCTATGAACGTTTCGTGACTGTCCTTAAAATCGCAGCACTTGTTCAGCCTCGGCAACACAACTGGCTTTGAAGAGCCCCGCTTCCCGGTCTCCACTCATCTCCCTGACAGTTATGATGGTGAGAGTACTAAGTCACACATCGGCAGTAATCTCACTTTCGTCACCAGAGGCGTCCCACGTCTCCGCTGCGGGCACACGCTGTCCGTAAAGAGTTGCGGACACGTGCCTCGTGACCCACTGCGGGCTGGCCCCCTGTACAGTTAGTTACACGGCTGCGCAGCTCCAGTCACGTCGCGTTTCATCAGTAGCGCGCATTCTGTATTCATAGTAAGGACCGACGCAGCCGCAAAGTCTTTGCGCTAATGCATGGCGATGACAACGGCTGAGCCCACGGGGAAACACGAGTTCAGCCACGCCATTGTTTAGCGCGATGAGTCGGTGGTCTGGCCGGGCGAAGTAGCGGAAAACCGTCGGTGTGCTTCGCATAACCAAATGTTCCGTCCTGCGCCGGCTCAGGCTTGTGGTTTGTGGTAAACTTTCTTTGCCTCGTCGTTCGTGATGTGGCAACACGCGGTGTCTCATGTTTTACCTGGCCGAAATCACAGTTCTGGTGGTCATTCTATTCAAACCACCTCATTAGCTTTCGATTTACCCATCAAATCTTCAGCATTTTTCTGAATTACTAAATTTCTAAAGGTCCTTTTCACTTCTTGTCTGAACTACTTACCGCTGCGTGGGTACACCGCGCGGTCAAGGGTGCCCTGTGACGGCTCGCGCGGCTGCCCCCGTCGGAGGTTCGAGTCCTCCTTCGGGCATCGGCGTGTGTCTTGTCCTTAGCGTAAGTTAGTTTAAGTTAGAGTAAGTAGTGTGTAAGCTTAGGAGCCGACGTCCTCTGCAATTTCAAAAAATGTGAACTAGTTACTGTCCAAGTAATTCAAAAACTATATCTTCACCAAACGAATCACACATTTTGTTTAATACCCCGTGTCATCATATTTCTGTTAATAAACATTGTTGGCGTACCATATAAAACGCTTTTCAGAAAGCAGGAAGTACGGCATCTGCTTCATTTCCTTGAACTGTATCCTGCGAGAAAAGTGCGAGTCTAGTTTCGCAGTTCCTATATTCTTGGAATCCATGATGAGGTCATTTCTTCGGTTGTATCTCATTATGTTTGAGCTCCGAACATATTCAATGATCCTACAACAGTTGGACGTCAGTGATATTTAAATTATAGTTAAAGGGCTTGTCACAATTAAGACACACGTAATACTATGGTTCTCTGTGTGGAAAATGGCCACTATATCAGTTCAATACCTTTTTTCTTTCACACCTAAAATATGCGGTTCATGACAACACATACTGATCCATGAACTAAATTTCTAATAACGCTGTGCCTCAGAGTGATGCTGTTTTGTGGTGCAAGTCTTGCTGCCCGTTCTGAATCTTTCTATAGGGTGACCCTTGTTGTGTCGGCTTCTGTGGGAGTCACCACCAACACAAACAAGGAAGGAGGGAAACTGAGGTGGCTGGTGGCAGGAATCCAACTTGCAGATTAATAGAACTCTTTATTTCTGAAAAGGAAAGAAAGATAACCTCTCTTCATTGGATGGGTTGATGTGCTTCCTGTGCCTCCTATATTCAGTTACATTGAAATATTAGTACTACTCGCAGAATGCAGGCTAAGTATCGTCTTCCCATTACCCAGTACTGACTTTCTCGAAGTCTGCCACCGAACCGGAGCCGAACACCGATGGGCGACTCATTAAATCAGCATTGACACGAGAACGCAGAACTCTGTCCTGGAGGTGTAGTGCTGCCCGATCTTTGCGTGGCCTACGGGTGTGCAGTCGATGCTTCGGGACTACAGAACCTAAAAGTCCGTTCACGTTTGAAAATGCACCATTTCTCGGAATAATGTAAGTACGGAGGTAAAACTTGACATATATGCCGGAAATGATAAGGACTTTTTAATTAAAATCAAACAAAAGGACAAAAACGGGCCAACAGACAGCGCTGGACAGCAACACGTCAGTGACGCCGTATGAGAACCGTGTATAAAATGACCTGTTGTGAGAGGGGTGTTATATACACCATCAGTCGCTGCATGTTGACTTTACCGGAAATGGCATTGTCTGTGGAGCTTTGCTGTCAGAATGGATAATGCGCTTCGGCAAATTTACGATCCATGAGAAGGTTATTCGAATGGTTAACTGTCCTGTGGCAAGTGGCCCTGTAAAGAAACTGATCACGAAGTTCGAATCCACGGATTTAGACTGTCAGCCCCGTAGTGGGCGATCATACACAAATGCTACTGTTGCTCAGAAATTTCAAGAAGAAATGGAGACATTAGCAGGTTCATCTCCACATGGCGAAGTCACCGCTCACCGAGTCGCACTTCGTGCCGGCATTTCACGTACTACTATTTGGAGAAAACTAACGTGTACCCTCCAATACTATCCGTACATAATCCAGCGTCATCGTGAACTGTTAGCCACCAATTTTGTGAAGCGTAGAGAATTTTCGATGTGGGCACTTCAAAAAATGGGTGAAGATGACAATTGGTTGGCTAACACGCAGTGGACCGACGAAGCCCATTTCTCAGTTTGAGGGTCTGTCAACATCCAAAACTGCAGAATTTGGGCTACCGTAAATCGTAGAACTTTTGTGGAAACCTCACTAGATGACGAGAAAGTTACAATGTAGTGTGGATTTACCACATCACTCGTGATCAGACCCTTCTTCTTCATGGAAATGCGGTAGGATAGTTTTGAAACTGTCAGAATGACGGGTGAGATGTACGCCGACATGTTACGGGACTCGCATCATGGCTAGCCTGGCCTTAAACATCAGCTCAAAGGTATGACTTCTATGCAGGATGACGCGGTGGGTATGTTGAATGCCTGGTGAACGTCACCTGCCAGCGTGTGTAGTGCCAACAGTAAAATTCGGAGGCGGTGGTGTTATGGTGTGGTCGTGTTTGTCATTTAGGGGGCTTGCAGCCCTTGTTGTTTGCGTGGCACTATCACAGGACAGGCCTACGCTGATGTTTTAAGCACCTTCTTGCTTCCTACGGTTGAAGATCAACTGGGAGATGACGATTTCATCTTTGAACACTATCGAGCACCTGTTCATAATGCACGGCCTGTGGCGGAGTGGTTACACGACAATAACATCTCTGTAATGGACTGGCCTGTAGGGAGCCCTGACCTGAATCGTGTATTTGTTCCTATACGTGTGAAAGACAACATGCAGACATCCTGGTGAGGATCGCCCGCTGCGCGGCCACTTCAGTTTTGCTTGGCCATCCACGCCACAGCCCTCAGTCCGTGCGATTATTGGTCGTGGGGCAACCTGGAGTCGCAAGTCTACCGCGATCGTCCGATATCTTTAGTGATGCTAAAAGACTACAGCCGATAGGAGTTTCTCACCACACGTGCTGTTACTCTGTACAGTGCTGTTTAACAACAGTGTCCTTCGGCTACATGTATTGCTGATGAATGACGGCCGACATATTTAGCATCTGTTACAAAGGAATCGTCTTCGCTAAAATTCAGTTGTTGCGCTAATTATTCTTTTTATATCATACGAAGCACCATCTGTTGGTCAATTTGTGCATTTGTGTTTTGGTTTCTGTAAAACATTTCAAGTATGTGACACAGTTTTTACCTCTCTTCGTACATTATTCTGTGAAGTATTCGATTTTTAAATGTTAGTGCACATCTGGGTCATCCTGTACACATAGCACTTTTGCCTGATTCTAGGAACTTCTTCTCGTTTCCGCGTTTGGTAATGTAGTAGTCCTTGTTGAAACTGTTTAAGTCGCTATCAGTAAAAACAGTCCAAACAGGCATCGAAACTCCAGAACCGACCGACAGCCGTGTCATCCTCAGCCCTTAGTTGTCACAGGATGCAGATACGAGGGGGCACGTAGCCAGCTCATTGCTCTTCCGAGTTTGTGACTCTTGCACCGATAGAGAATGTGTTAAAGCTATGCTGAACTGCTACAGTTGTCGCTGAGCCAGTGCCTAAAGCAGGTTAGCCCGGCAAGAGCCCAGGCTCCGCGCAACTGTCACTCCGTCAAAAGACACCTTGCAAGTGTTCAAACCCCGCTCTCCCGGCCGTCGGCAGCTTGCGCGGCCGGTGCGGCTACTTCTCAGTCAAGCAGCTTCTCAATTGGTCTCGCCACTTGTTCGGCCTATTAATACAGTACGTACTTAGGCTATCAGTCACGTTGAATGCTAAAAAAATGGTTCAAATGGCTCTGAGCACTATGGGACTTAAACCTAACTAACCTAAGGACATCACACAAATCAATGCCCGAGGCAGGATTCGAACCTGCGATCGTAGCGGTCATGCAGTTCCAGACTGAAGCGCCTAGAACCGCACGCCTGCTGGAATGCTAGATTACTCTGCCAATTGTTGCGAGTACATTACGAAATTCCCTCCCATACATAATCCCAAGTCACGTCTCTCGAGAATTACACGAAGAAACGAATGAGATCCATCAAAAAATTGTATCCCAACACGGATATTGTACGACTGGAGTCAGCAAGGCAAAATAAATGAGCGTATTCACACAGTCGCATCAGCAGATACATTACCATCTTTGGGTGCGCATACACATTCGTGCACATTAATCTTTATTACAATGAGACGCTGAATCACTGGCTAAAAAGGGTGTTGTGTGGTTTTTGCGTAAATATTCAAAAATGTTTTCTGTGCAACGCTGCGCAGAACCGTTTGTGGACTTCATGTTGATAGTCATTAACTGTGTTAATAGTAGTATTCCTGATACAAAAATTAATCTTTTTTAGAAGTTCTACTACAAAAGAATTTTGATTGCTAATGTGGACTTAGAACTACTTAAACCTAACTAAGGACATCACACACATCCATGCCCTAGGCGACCGTAGTGATCGCGCGGTTCCAGACTGCCGCGTCTAGAACCACTCGGCTACCCCGACCGAGCAGTTCTAGGCGATGCAGTCTGGAACCGCGCGACCTCTGCGGTCGAAGGTTCGAATCCTGCCTCGGGCATGAAAGTGTGTGATGTCCTTAGGTTAGTTAGGTTTAAGTAGGGGACTGATGACCTCAGAAGTTAAGTCTCATAGTGCTCACAGCCATATGAACCATTTTTTGGGGACTGAAGAAGAAAGAAAATACTATATCCGAAGTATTTGAAGCAGTTAAATATGTAAATATTATTCCCTAAATTCTGAAGTGATTTTATGGATGTGGTCAGGCTTTTAGAAAACAAGATTTAAGCAGCAAAGCCTGCATGTTACTGTATGTGAGATTGCAGCTATAGTTGACGTCCCTCTTCGTCTTTGATTAACAAAACAACGCTCTTATAATTTGCACCGGGCTTCGCGTTTGCTCCAGCAATACGAATCATCTTCTTTATGGTATTTAGTATTCCATTACCGACCGACATCCAACATGCTAGTACACTTTTTCCAGTTTCATGGTTGGCTGAATTCTGCACCTTGTGGAGTTTCGCCTTTATGCGTGGCATTGAATTATCTGTTAAGTGGTTTTCTCTTTACGTCTACTCTCACTGCCGTATTTTCGTGGTAGTCCAGAAGCGTTTCATGAGCACCACACAGAACTTCACGTAGACACAGACCATATGCAGGTAAAAAATAAGTGATATCTTACTGATGCTTGAAGTTTTGGGCAGAATCGCATTACGAATATTTCGTTTTATTGAGGTAGACTTCCACCCTAAAGTTATCATTGTTGTAATTCATTTTCACCAGAACAATGCATAATTTTTAGTGTTGTTCGTCCGTTTATAAGAGAAGAATAGATCTTCAATAAAATAGTCTCTCATATATTATACATTCGTACTCATAAATTAAGGATGATGCTGATACATGGCGAAACAACGCTCTGGTGGGCGATTTGTGGGTTTAAATCACCTCGGCGTATGACCATGCGATGTATTTGACCTGCGGTCGTCGTACGGTGGCGCTGGCAACAGTCCACATATGCAGAGATGTGTTGGAGCATGTCAGAGTATGGTGTAGCAAGTAAGTGTGCATACGTTTTCAGACGTGCTAGTTGCGACTGTGTTGAAAATGGCTCAAAGAACACACATTGATGACGTTATGAGGGTAGAATACTAGGGCGACAGGAGGCTGGTCAAACACAGCAGGTCGTAGCCCGGGCCTTGCGTGTGCCACAAAGTGTGATCTCGAAAGATTATAGCAACGAGACCAGCAGACAGCCTCTACAGTACGGGACGTCCACAGAGTACGACACCACAAGAAGACCGATATCTCACTATCAGCGCCCGCAGATGGCCACAGAGTACTGCAGGTAACCTTTCTGGCTACGTTACCGCCGCCACTAGAACAGTTGTCTCCAGACGCAGTCACAGACAACTGAACAGTCGTGGTTTATTCACTCGGAGACCCGCAAGGTGCATTCCACTGACCCCTGGTCAAACGAGAGCCCGTAAAGCCTGGTGTCAAGAACACAGTACATGGTCATTGGAACAGTGGTCTCAGGTATGTTCACAGACGAGACCAGGTATAATCTAAACAGTGATTCTCAACGGGTTTTCATCTGGCGTGAACCAGGAACCAGATACCAACCTCTTAATGTGCTTGAATGGAACCTGTACGGAGGTCGTGGTTTGATGGTGCGTCGTGGGATTATGATCGGTGCACGTACACCCCTGCACGTCTTTGACAGAGGAACTGTAACAGGTCAGGTGTACCGGGATGACATTTTGCACCAGCATGTTCGAATTTTCAGGGGTGCAGTGGGTCCCACCTTCCTCCTGATGGATGATAACGCACGGACCCACCGAGCCGCCGTCCTGGAGGAGTACCTTGAAACAGAAGATATCAGGCGAATAGAGCGGCCTGTCTCTTCTCCAGACCTAAACTCCATCGAGCACGTTTGGGATGTTCTCGGTCGACGTATCGCAGCACATCTTCAAACCCCTACGACACTTCAGGAGCTCCGACAGGCACTGGTGCAAGAATGGGAGGCTATACCCCAGCAGCTGCTCGAATACCTGATCCAGAGTATGCAAACCCGTTGTGCGGCCTGTGTACGTGTGCATGGCGATCATATCCCATATTGATGTCGGGGTACATGCGCAGGAAATAGTGGCGTTTTGTGGCACATGTGTTTCGGGACGGTTTTCGCAACCTTTCACCAATGCCGTGGACTTACAGATCTGTGTCGTGTGTGTTCCGTATGTGCCTATGCTATTAGCGACAGTTTTGTGTAGTGCCACATTGTGTGCAACCACATTCTGCAATTATCCTTAATTTATGAGCATGAGTGTCCAACAGTCTGATAACGCTCTGGTAGTTACACATGAGGAGAATCTACTGGCTTAGATGTACGCGGGTCGGAAATTCAAATTGAAGCACGTCTTAGTTCTGAAAGGAATTTTCTTGATGGTTATTTGATAAGGAGTGAAAACGCAATTTTTTTCAGAGCGTAGGATCAGAAAGAGTAGTGCGGTGAGGAATGATCTTATGACCAAGCTTCTGAATAGCTATTTTTGTCAGAGCCTGGTGATTTTTTATAGAGAGTTTTTTCTTAACTCTAGCTGTCTCAGGTGCAGGCAACAAATGCCAGTAGCAATGGATACAATTCTGGGAATGTGTTACAACAGTAACACAAGCCAGCTGTATGTAACTTTTTTTATTTACTTGGAACCGCGACCCGTGATGGTCTACAATCTTTCAACTACCATCATCACCGTATGTGTAGTAAAAGAAGGAGGAACCATTCGCGTCAGCGATCTCATCGTTTATGGTGCGCTACGCTTCAACGAAGCCATCGCTACGGTCTGGAATAAGCTGTAGTAGGTGATAACTAGAAGGAACAGAGAGAGATTAGAAGCTACGTGCAGACGAAACGCTTACATTTTTCTAAATTGAGCCATATAGCAATAAAGATATGAAACTAGAGTGACTGTGGAAGTTTTCAGTATAAGGGACGAGCTGGAATACAACCCCAGGCGGCTCCTTGCACAGTGCCTCTCTCGCTTACAGCTCACGTCAGCCCTTCTTTTAAAATTATCTTCCTCTACTGCACTCGTGGAGAGAAAAATGTTCGTGACTAACAAAAGCCTGTGGTTTATAATGAAATACCGTTTTTATTTTTTGTTTTGCTTTTTGCTTTTGTGGCGTTCAGCACGAGAGCGGTTTAAACTTGTATGGAGAGCCTCAGTATTTAGTAGGGAACCTAACAACTTGAGATCGCCAGACCAGTGGCTTAAGCTGTGCTGTTTCCTGCCATACCTTTCTAACCTTGCAGTTTGTACATTACATGGTGAATAAAAACTTCAGTTTTACTGTATTCAGAAATATATTTACAAGTGAAGTGATCACAGGAGTTAACTTTCGTCAAAGTTTAATACTTTTCTCAACATTCTGACACTGATATCTTTAATCCATTGGAGTCTCTTATACTACTCAGAACTTCTGTCACTGTTACTCCCTATTGCAATACTTTCTGGCTAAATTTTGCATGAGTAAAGTGCACGAAATGTAGTGAAAAGATTAGTGATTTCGAAGTAGTTTCATTGGTTGGCATTATTGACGAAAGTAATAAAATCCCTAAACGTGTCTGTGATCATATTGGATATTTCGTGAATAATATTTCAATGAAAGCTTTATGCCTAGGAATTACTGTTCTGGATACAAAAACGTTGCTTGTGTATCGAGAAACGTTAACTATGTCTGAAGTTTCTAGTATTTATTCTTGTTTTTCGCTTGTTTGTTTCTAAACATTGAACTCACGCTTTGAGCAGATTGTACATAATTTCTGCAATCGTTTTTTTTTTGCTTTTCTCACAAATGACGTTGGTTTTTTAACCTTTGCACCTTACAGTTTCGCACTTTTGTCACCTTTTTATTTTTTCGTACGACAACCACTTTATCCTTTTATTAGCTTTCTTGCTGCTTTCCTATTCTTCGTTGTTTCCCGTTTGAAGATAATTTATTTTCTTCAGAGTAAACAGCTTCTTATTCATGTTATTTTTGGCTCTCTTACTGTAGATACTTCAAGCACTTATTGCTGCCGTGTCTAGGATATTGTAACAGACGTTAATTGATAGTCTCCTGCACGCAGCCTTAGTTGAATATTTACGAATCATTTGATCAACGACTTTCATACGATACTTAGTGACATTAGGCATGGTGTGGGAAGTAAAAGTGGCCCCGAGAACAGAGTTCCTAGGTACAAAGAAATACAGCAGGGGAGAGAAAACAGAGAAATAACCTGACTGTACCAATTGTTGAAAGTGACCACCACTCATCTCTTGGCTCTTTTGGGACCTGGGTGCTGAAGGCGGATCGAAGCTGGACTGCTGGAATTGAGGCAGGCTTTTGCGAAATGTTCTGCTGCAATTCTTGAAGGTTGTGGTGGTTATTTGGATACATCTTGGGGTTGAAGGCTGCCCACACGAAATAATCGCACAGTGAGAGATGAGATGACCTGGGTGGCCAGCTAGGGCCACGACCCGACTGACCTCCACTAACAGTCAAGCGTGAAAGCGTGAATATTGGTATATCTGCTCCAAGGTTCGGCCAGCTGTATGGACAGTTGCTCCATGCTGTTGGAAGTAACTGTGCATATTGTCCTTTTCCGTTAATGGTGCCACGAATGGTTTGAAATGTCGACAATGTAACGCGCTGAAGTCAGCGTCTGATGAAAGAAGATGGGACCAATAACGTAACATGCACGGCACACAATAAACCCCAACCTTCTGTTCATGCAGTGATGTTTCGTGGAAATTATGTGGTTTCTCTGCTGCCCAAAACTTTGAGCCTATGAACTGACATAACCAGGCTTCTCATTGAACGGATCTGAGGAGCATCTGCTGCTTTTAATGCATGAACAACGGACATCTAGTAGGGATACATGTGCAGGTCCATGTGGAGTATTCGTCTGCATGAACGACGTGGTGTTGGTCTCTTCCGACAGGCGTCCAGGCCTTGGGTTGATTTGGTAGGACTCCAAAGCACTTTCTGGTGAACTGCAGCCATTTCTTTTGAGTTGTTGAAAACAGATCCTGTGTGTTGCGATTTTCAGACTAATCGTGGGATGGCACACCTCTGATGGCACTCTGACACCACTAAACTTATCAGCAAACAACTGACAACTCTGTTCCAATGACTTTCTTGACACGTAACTTTCCAAAACGATCTCCCGCTGCTCTACTGTGAGTACCATCATCTCCTCCGCACTGCTCTGAACCGGGGTAGCTCACGTGTCGTGTGTACACGCGGTTTCCACGCCACGGAGTGTTGCTTTATGCGTGAATTCACGTCCAGTTGTATCCACTCGTCCAGTTGTGTCCCACTCTGTGAAGAGGAACAATTTCTGATTTCTCCTTTGCTTCTTTGCTCATTGCTACTCCAGCATGTAATTTGCTGAGAACGATGCCATTCATATTCATGTTTCTTTAGTACGTTACTGGGACTAACATATCAGTTTGTTCCAAGATGGTAGCGTTCTTCTCCATGCTGTTCGAGATTTCTCGGCAAAACTAGATCAGTGTTCTCACGTACGAGGGTTTTCTTCAATTGAAGGTTCTTTGGAAGCTGAAGAAATGCGTTATGTTCCTTTCTTCTTCTAAGAATGGCTGCATGAGGCAAAGAATGGCTGGGTATCTAGTCAGACGACCATCTCATCAAGATAAAGAATGGCATTGCCGACGTACTTTGACACAACGTATCTAGCTATCCCAAACGTGACTCCTTATTTGTAAGGTATAAACCTGTACCTTTCTTTTCACCGAAGAAACCTTTCATAAATTCTAACAGTTTTACCAGTGTGCTGACAGCTTAGGATAGCTTCATGTCCAAGCGGAGGAATCTGATAAGTTTGGAAATCTATTTCTTACCATGATATCCCTGATAACAGGTCATCTAATGAAATACGTTTGTAAAAGCATCTCTTTGCCATATATGACAGCAAGGATTTCCTCCTCAAGAGACGAGGTCCAACAGGTGTTTTTATTTCATTCCGAGAATCAGATTTGTGTGTGTGTGTGTGTGTGTGTGTGTGTGTGTGTGTGTGTGTGTGTGTCTGTGTGTGTGTGTTTTATGATACACCATTAAAATCCGTCGAAAAACTTGATAGGTATCGTTGGCGGAGTATTAGGCATATGCAAAGGCGTATATACCTGAGTTGTGCCTCTTCTGTCAGACGTGTGCAACAGAACAGACATCGTGAAGGCTTTCACACCAGAATGACGTTCCTGGCTGTGAGCCTTTCTGGGTATAAGATCGTGGTCGACGAAACTCTCCTGCTCCTAGTTTCGTCCAGAACTACGCTGAACATCTTCAAAGTCGCTGGTCCTCCGTTAAGTTTTACCGCCTGACGGGTCGAACGTCTGAGAGCGACATACATACAGTAGAAAAAGGGGGATGACTTGAGCTGCACGTGATAAGCAAAAGTGATTCTTGTCAAATATGATACTTAAATATCGATTGTCGTCTAACTGAAGATAAGAAACTGTTCAACGATATAGTACCCACTGTATACCAGGGCCAAGATGAGGACCATTACCATAACAGGTACAGGAAAGATTCTCTCCTGCTTGTAGGAGAAGACAGGTGTGGAACCACCCTCCTAACACAAATTCATAGGATAAACAGAAACTGAAAGTCAAGTACTATGAGATGGGAGAATGGAAAAAGAATGCGCATTAGTATTTTGCAGCTGTGACTTATTAAACTGATAGTTCGGTAATTTTCACATCTGTCAACACCTGCTTTCTATGGGATTGGAATTATTATATTCTTCTTGAAGTCTGAGGGTATTTCGCCTGTCTCATACATCTTGCTCAGTAGATGGTAGAGTGAGGCTATGTCATCAACGAGGCTGCCGTTTCGGAAGCAGATGCCTTGGATGAAACTTGTAATTTTCAAACGGCAAGCGAGTCATCAGATGGATAATTACACATAATGTACACTTTCATTTGAGCATAACTTTATAATTATCGAGTTATTATTGATTTTTTTTTCCTGAACGCGACGTAGAAGCTGATATCAATAACAGATGCCGAATATACTGAGTTCGTCCTCATGTCAGGAGAGAGGAACACCCGTTTTATTGCAGAGAATTTCAGCCAATACCCCCCACACAGACCATCCATTACCAATAGTGGGGTGCTGAAACATCTCGCAAAATTACGTCAAACCATTGTCATAGACGAACCGAAGGCTGGACGATCGCAAACGGCTACGGACGAAGCAACATCAACCGCTGTTCTGGCATCGTCCAGAAAGAGACCAGAGAGCAGGACTCTCCACACGTCATAAGGAAATTGTTATCAGTCGTACATCAATTATGACAATTTTGACCACCCGTAAATGGTATGCATACAACGTGAAACATATTACGTATCACCGAAGACGCTTCAGATAATTAGTTTCTATTTGCTGAATGAGTGAAGCGCAAGCTGGACGAAATCGTCCTTTCCCCTATGATTCCTATTTTACAGGTGAAGAAAATTTTTTTGTGAACGGGGAGGCAAATAAATAGAATCACAGATACTAGTCAAATGCATGAATCCGTCAAAGGTATTTCAGAATAAAATTCAGTCGTCATTTGCACAGTTAGGGAATTTTCTCGCTTTACCGGTTTTTTAATGAGTTGATCTGTCATCTTCAGAAGCCTGCATATTTTGGGATATTACAAATCATTTGAACTTGACCTTATACATGTGTATAATATAAAAATTTGATTACAAGCCTTACTCAACATTAAAATGTAAGTATTATGTGTGATAAATACAAATAAAAAATTAATATTTTAGATTAAATAAATAATATTTACGTACATAGGCAGTTGTAATACAACAAATTGTTTCTCTCGGCCAGTTCCGGTTGAAAAATGCAGAATATTTTGTGGGACATCGTGAAGTATTCCACCTTCAGCCCTATAGTTCCATGAAATTCCGATAGTTGGCGACGCTGTACATAGCCCTCAAAATAGCGCCTGTAACGGAGGTGCGTTCTAAACAAATAGTTGTCACTGAGTTTTCTTTTGGCAGTAAATCAGAGCATCGCATATATTCACAAGAACATGTAGAATGTCTACAGAGATCTGTCAGTGAACAAAAGCACTGTGAGTCTTTGGGTGAGACGTCTTTCGTCATCCCAAAAAGGTTGTCCTAAATTCTCCTGACAACCCACGTGCAAGCAGGCCGCATAAAACTCTGAACCCTGCAGCGTTGGAAAGTGCGGACACTCTCATTCGAGATGATGGACGGATCACAATCAACCAGCTTGCTGCTCAACTAGAAGTCTGTTGGTAATGCTGACACTCCCGTACACCAGTTGGGTACCCAAAGGTCTGTGCTCGCAGAGTTCCTCGTCAGAGGATTAGTAAAAGCAACGAAGGGCCATATGTACGGTTGTTTCCTCGTTAGCAGGCTGACTGGACTAATCTTTTGTCGGACATTGTCATAAGTAATGAAACACGGGATGATCACATCGAACCGGAAACAAAACGACAATCCATGGAGTGACCCCAGGATATCTCTCCTCCGACGAGAAGTCATAACCACACCCTCATCTGGTAGCTGTGGCGACGATCTTCTGAGACTGTAGGGGTTATTCTGCTTGATGACCTTCTTCATGGTGCAACGATCAGCTACGAAATGTGTTGTGCTACAAACGAACTTCTCCTCTTCCTCCATGACAATGCAAGGCCTAACACAAGTTTGGGCACCTGAGAAAGCCTATTAAACTTCATACGACTGTTCTTTATCATCCACCCTACAGCCCTTATCTCACACCTTCCAACTTCCATCCATTTGGCACAGTGAAGGATGCACGCAGCGGGTAGATGATAAGGTTATTGATGCAGATAGACGCTGGTTGCGTCATCGACAAGTAGAGTGGTACGTTGCGGACACTTAAAGCCCTCCCACTAAGGTGGCGTAAGACCGTCGCATTGAACGGAGTCAAAAGAATGGGAAATAACATGCTGTATTGGAATCCTGAATAGAAACAACCTGTTTTCAGAAAAAAATTGCTTTGTGTTACTTATTGAGCGCCCGTCGTATAAGAGCACATTGAAAGGTGCTGTAGCACCTTTGCTATTTTCATCAATTTTTCTGCTTGGGAATGTCCTAGCATGGCCAGAAAATTCCCTGCACAGTCTTTTCCCGGAGCGTTGGGGTTATGAAAGGTCTCTGTTGGATTCCTTTTATGTTAATTTCTTAAATCTGTTGTCATTTACAGCAAAAATTCCTCTTCTAAATTTACTGTGGCGTTTCTGACTATCTGCGAGGAAACTGAGCAGTGGAACGTGTTACTTTTTCACATAAACAAAAACGGTCTGTCACACTACTACACTTTAAAGCACAATTTATATCTAATTCATACATGTAATTCATGTCACACAGTCTCATACGCGAGGTGGCGCAGTGGTTAGCACACTGGACTCGCATTCGGGAGGACGACGGTTCAATCCCGTCTCCGGCCATCCTGATTTAGGTTTTCCGTGATTTCCCTAAATCGTTTCAGGCAAATGCCGGGATCGTTCCTTTGAAAGGGCACGGCCGATTTCCTTCCAAATCCTTCCCTAACCCGAGCTTGCGCTCCGTCTCTAATGACATCGTTGTCGACGGTACGTTAAACACTAACCATCACCACCACCACCACAGTCTCATACGGAACCTACATCCGCTTTCTTTTATATACAGTATGTGATAAGATACTGTCATCCCCCTTCCCTTCTATGTGAAAGAATGAATGAGCAAATGTATTTCTAGTTGCATGCTGGGTGGTAGTAGACAAGCCTGTCTGCAAGAGAACAGTAGGACCAACGTCGGAACAGGTAGCTACGCTTTCTAAAAGCAAAGAGGTTTCTATCCTTAGTATTGTCCTGTCCTCCCCTTATCATGTTGGTATAGGAAGCTGCCTCTCTGGTCACTTTCGTTTTGTATACGGAAGCACCCTTGGTAGAAACCAAGGTCAGTCTGGCCGTGGCGAGCGTCTGAAGTGGTAAGATCTCCCGCTAAGCGCGCGTCTCCTAAGTCCGTAGGACAGTGTATTTCTTAAGTTCAGCCTAACTGAAAATTTAATCACCTTTATTTCAGGTTTAGCTCTAAAATATATAATGTTATCTTAAATTGCAACGCAGTGTGATTCGAGTGTCCAGTTCAGAATATCTTCCGGCAGTTGCTTTGTCACCACGTGTTGATCAGTAACTCTAACTAAGATCATCAATCTTAAGTGCAAATTTGCGTGAGATTATAACGTCTCGTCTTGACAATATTTTTCTATATAGCAACTTTTCTTTATGTTCAACCCACGTGGGGTGTTCTTTGTGAGACCAGTACCACGTGCTTATACAATTGTTTCACCCATCAGGTTAATAGTAAGACGATAGTAACCAGTTCGAGGTTTTTCTTTTGTTAATTGCTTTTCGATCTAATTTATTTTAATTGTCAAAATTATGGTGGAGTTACACTCTTTGTGTAAACCAGGTTGACCACATGAAGCATGTGGTGTAAGCATCAAAGTAGCTCTCAGCTATTCTTTTCGGGAAGATTTCACAGAGAGTTAGTATGAATTTAGTGTACCAGTGTGTGGTAATTACATGACGGACAGGATTGCGCTACGAACGTTACTTCTTTGGGTGAAAATTTAATCGGTTGGTTGTGGTTAATTTCCTCTTGCATATGTTTCAACGTTCTTCGTGCGTTATTTTCTGAATGCAGTGTTGTATATAGTCTCCCAATCTTGGCTCCCTATTTGATGTGTTCCGTAAGACTACAAACTCACATTTTCACAATCCTAAATAAGGCACCAGTTTAGTTATGAATCAAGTTTAATATGCTCAAATTTCCATGATCAATCTTAAAATAAATTTCCAATTATAAACCGATTTATTTCTTTTATATATATATATATATATATATATATATATATATATATATATATATCACCGGTTGTCGTATGACGATTAAAAGATTATAATTAATGTTAGTCTGGTTTGGAATTTGGTAAGCTAGACTGGATACCTGGTGAAACAGTTCCTCAGTAATGCAAGGTTAACTTCCCCAGACAGCTCACAGCTTTTAACCCGCTTTTATTGTCTATCAGCACCGCTTACACATCAGATTAATGCAACAACATTACAACATAAAAAGGATAATTAAAACATAAAAGGAAGTTGTTTAGCATACGTATTTAAAACAGGGCACTTAGTTCCACATACGCTATTCTTGGCACTCACATCTAAAAGAAACGCAATAATTTTCACCTTTTTGTAAGAGAGGCTATACAATTAGATTACATTAGTACTTGTCCACAGATCATAAGTAGGACACTTTCTAATGATGTGGAACGTGTCAGGTTAATAAAAGGTGTCTATACAAGATTACATTACATTACAAGACAATTTTCTTTATGAGTGTTGGGGGAATTACCCACTTACTATATCCAAAAATTCATCTAATGTGTAGAGAGAGTTGCCATTAAGAAACTCTTTCTATTTCCTTTTAAACGCTATATGGCTATCTGTCAAACTTTTGATGCTATTAGGTAAGTGACCAAAGAAATACAATGATTTTCAGTGAAAGCTCTTCGTTCAACAAATCTTTGGAATTTAAGTAGAAACGTTTACACATTCTGAGGTCTGCTAAGAAATTCTTTTTATATCGCTTGTCAACTATATTCATAATTTCCATATTAAGTAAAAAGGGAGGAGTGTGTTTGTCTTTATTTTGAGACATGTACCTTCACCGCCTTTGTTGAGCAAGTGCTAGCACAACAACTTAAGTACATAAATGCAATTCATTTCCTATAAATTATTAAGCTGTGTTTATATCACGTACAATATGTTCATGTTGCATTTCACCAGATGTCAAGAAGATATTAACATGCTAATCCAGTAACGTTTGTAATCCACTTCTTATACGTTATGTACATGTCCGACCAAGTTTTAGTTATGTGTAAAGACGATAAATTTTGTAGGCTTCTGAAGACGACACATTAACCTTTTGAAACCTGTAGGCGAAAATAAATTTTCTAATTGCGCAACTGGCGATTGAGTTTTATTCTGAAATACACACCGTAGCTGCTGAGAAAGTAACAGCTATGAATATAACCATACCCTACAAACTATTTGGCGCATCGAAAGTAATGAACTGGTGCGGAATACGAGGTTCTCTCTTACTGCGGAGTGTCAATGCGGTCTAGTTACACTAACAACTCGTTATCTGCAGTTGTTAGACGAAGATGTGCTGCCGTCGCTGCTGTCTTGAGGCTGACACTTTCAAACATTTTTCCGCATATGGCGTCCCACCTCATTAGGTTTAGCTGTCCGGGCATAGTGGATATCCAACTTTCCCAGAGATGCATCGAAAGTAGGGGGTTCAGTGGAGTATCCACTAAGTTTTCCGGTTTTAAGTTCGTTAGATTTTTACATATGTGGTCATGTGAAGGAAGCTGTCTTAGCGCCGAAGGTCATAAATCTTGCACACGACAGGGGTCGGATCGGTGTCGCTCGTGCTCATCCGCCGTAGGTGTATTGGCTGAAGTCCCGGAACAATGTGAGAAGCTGATAACAATAATCTTACACTATGATGGATCAGTTTGGCTTTAGGAAGAGTAAAGGCACGAGAGAGGCAATTCTGACGTTACGGCTAATAATGGAAGCAAGGCTAAAGAAAAATCAAGACACGTTCATAGGATTTGTCGACCTGGAAAAAGCGTTCTACAATATAAAATGGTGCAAGCTGTTCGAGATTCTGAAAAACGTAGGGGTAAGCTATAGGGAGACGGGTCATATACAATATGTACAACAACCAAGAGGGAATATTAATAGAGGACGATCAAGAACGAAGAGCTCGTATTAAGAAGGGTGTAAGACAAGGCTGTAGCCTTTCGCCCCTACTCTTCAATCTGTACATCGAGGAAGCAATGATGGAAATAAAAGAAAGTTTCAGGAGTGGAATTAAAATACAAGGTGAAAGGATATCAATGATACGATTCGCTGATGACATTGCTATCCTGAGTGAAAGTGAAGAAGAATTAAATGATGTGCTGAACGGAATGAACAGTCTAATGAGTACACAGTATGGTTTGAGAGTAAATCGGAGAAAGACGAAGGTAATGAGTAGTAGAAATGAGAACAGCGAGAAACTTAACATCATGATTGATGGTCACGAAGTCAGTGAAGTTAAGGAATTCTGGTACCTAGGCAGTAAAATAAACAATGACGGACGGAGCAAGGAGGACATCAAAAGCAGACTCGCTATGGCAAAAAAGGCATTTCTGGCCAAGAGAAGTCTACTAATATCAAATACCGGCCTTAATCTGAGGAAGAAATTTCTGAGGTTGTACGTCTGGAGTACAGCACTGTATGGTAGTGGACGGAGGTTGGAATACATCCAGCAAATAATTGAGGACGTAGATTGCAAGTACTACTCTGAGATGAAGAGGTTAGCACAGTCAGTAGACTGATGACAAAAAAAAATTAAAATTAAAAAAATTAAAAAATAAAAAATAAAAAATAAAAAAAGGGCAACTCGTCGAGCACATGCAGCTTCTGCCTTGTTCTGTACAAAATGCAACGTAACTCAAAAATGAACAGTAATATGCTATGATTAAGGACGCTATTGTTTTTATCGTTTACTTCTATAAGTATCTGATTTGTTACATGTCACCCTTTTCCGTTTGAAAATTACGATTCGCATCGAAGAGGGCAGCTGTTAAAATGGTCACCATATTGGTAACATAGTCTCTCAGTTTTCATCCCTCTCCCGTCTCATACTTCTTGTTTTTAAATTCCTGTCGAAACATCTGTTTTTGTTTAAGGAGAGTGGTTCGACGCCTGTTGACCAACCTATAGATTGTTTATCCAAGGGATAACAGCAGTTTATCCTGAAAGCAGAAACTCTATATAATTCTTGTCACATGTGAATAACACGAGTTGTTCCCAAAGTAATGCCTCCTATTTTTATTTATGGAAACTACTGGAGGTAGATATATCACAACATCACAGCTAAATTGAGCACTATTTCAGCTACAGACTGCCATTTTTCGACATAGTCGACACCATTCGTTATGCGCTTTTGCCAACGATGAACCATACCCTGCACTTGGAAAAATCGGAACAAGCTCAGGCTAATCACTTCTAAACAGCTTTGACAATAGCATCCGAGTCTAGGAAATGTTCGCCAGTTACTCTATCTTTCAGAGGTCCAAAGATATAGAAGCCTTAAGGTGCTGAATCGGCACTATACAGTGGGTGTTGTAAGATAGTCCATCCGACTTTGCATTGAGTTCCGTGGTCGGAAAACTGGTGTATGTTGCAGTTGAAAGTTGGTCTTCTTCTCTGGTTTCACCCTCGAAATTCGAGCTCTCAGCTTAGTCAGTGTCGTCTTGTAGAGTGCTGAACTGACAGTTTCTCCAGGTCCCAGGACATCCAAAAGAACCACGCCCTGGCTATCCCGGGAGACTTTGCACATCACATTATCTGCAGACGGCTGCGTCTTGAAATTCTTTTTTGACGGAGAACTCGGATGTCGCCTTTCAGTGGACGGTCTCACTATACTATGTGAGAAAATTGTCACCTTCGGCTCCATATTATCCCAGCAGGTCCTCATAAATTTCCATTCGATGAGCATTTTTTGTTCTTCTGTAAACATCCGTGGTGGCCATCTCGCACAGACTTCGCGATTACCAAGATGTTCCAACATTGTTTCCAAGGCGTTATAGCCGACATTCAGCTTTGCACACAATTCTCTCGTCGTTCTCCGCCGATCAGCACCGTTGAGTTGACCCCGACGCTCTTCATTGCGAGCGATGACAGCTGTGCAGGGTCGACTGGGCCGTGGGTGTGCACCCCTTTTCATCACCTTGACAACGCCGTAACCATCGCCTCACATTGCTCACGTATGTTGTATTGTCTCCATACACCACTAGCAAGCGTCGATGGATTTCTATCGGAGGAATTTCTTCAGCAGTGAATAGTTCAGTCCAACGTCGCTATTTTGTACGCACGCCATTCTGGATGACTCCTCTGCTGGCACCATCAACGGCAAACAACGGAATCACGAGCAAATGAAAGAGAAAGGATCAGGCATTAGCACTACACCAACGACATCTGAAGTGGATATCCAAAGTCACCTCAAAAAAATAAGAGGCGTTGCTTTCGGAACGACACTCGTACTTTCGTACAAACAACAGTGCTTATGGGAAGCCTATTCTATCTTTTCTGTATTATCCCTTGATCCTTAATAGCCCTGCATGAAAAATATAAAAACAATAGCGAGAGGAAAGAATGCTTTTTTACTGTCACTGTTGTTAAGAGAGTGGCGGTTGGCAGGGTGCTAGCGGACGTGTGGGCTGTGGGAAGGAAGCACTCAGCAGGGCATGGAGCGCCCAGCCATCCACTTGCCACTTGCCACTTTGCACGCCGCGCGCCAGACGTGGCCGGCGAGAGCCCAGTGTAAACCAAAGTTCTCCGGCCAGCCGAGCTGTTTGCCTTGGGCTCGCGCTAAAAGCCCCGCAACTTCGGCAGCGACAAACATAAACACCGAGTGCAGTTAGTATCACGTGACCTTCATCACCCGGCCTATATGCCAGCGAGAATATTAAGCCGCCTTGCTCAGGCAAAGTGTAACTCCAGGAAACAAGGGGCTTGCGTCCAGTGGCTGCCCGTAGGCTTAATATTCCGGTAGTCAGTAATTGTCGTTGCAGAGCTGTTAGCAGGTAAAGTTGGGCATGATGCACAAAACTGAAGATGATTTAATGATTACTTCACTTTACTCGGTATTGCTTTCATGGGAGTACATACATACTATATCTACACTCTTAAATTTGCAACATTTGATTACCCATTATCGCAGAACCTTGACAGATGACTTTCTGAAATTTTGGGAAGTATAGTTCACTCTGATTACTGAAACAGAATCATAATACACAGACAAATAATTAGTTAGTTATGATTTTTTAAATTTATGTTCAGTTTTTTAATTCACTTTTGCTTCTGTAAGTAACTCCCATTATGGATGGAATTGTTTTCTTTGTTCAACAGCAGAAGTATACGAAGAGGTAACAGTGTAAAATTAGATACACATATCTGTAATAGTTCTTGAGATAATTGGTCAAATGTTTGAAAAATGCTGCACATGGTAGCCGCGCGGTTTGAGGCGTCTTGCCGAGGTCCGAGTGGCTCCTCCCGTCGGAGGTTCGAGTCCTTCCTCGGGTATGGGTGTGTGTGTTGTCCTTAGCGTAAGTTAAAGTTAGATTAAGTAGTGCGTAAGCTTAGGGACCGATGACCTCAGCAGTTTGTTCCCATAAGACCTCACCACAAATTTCCAAAAAGTTTGAAAAGTCATTTACAGGAAATCTAGTTCAAACGTTTCATTTGATACTAACTTATATATGGAGGCATGCCAGCCCCAAGACACGGCCAGGCCCATAATCAGCATTATTTTGATCCTGTTCTTGATCATCCTGGAAACCTAAAAGCTTCCTGCCTCTTGGTTCTTTAGTCATTCCTCTGGTGCACGCTCGGCTTTCATGATCCTAATTCGATCCATTCATTGGAAGGCGCACTGTGGTGCATCCTGGAGTGATACCAAGTTACTATAGTACCATAATTTTTCTCTTATTACCTAATATGCTTGTGAGTTCTTAACGGTCCAAACTGCAGACGTCATCGGTCCCCAGATTACTTAAACTAACCGATGCTCAGAAAAACACAAACACCCATGCCCGAGGGAGGACTCGAACCTCTGTCCGGAGGGCCGCGCCGTCAGTGACAGGGCGCCTGTAACCGCGCGGCCATTCCAAGCACTGTGGGACTTAACAACTGAGGTCATCAGTCCACTAGCCTTAGGACTACTTAAACCTAATTAACCTAAGGACATCACACACATCCATGCCCGAAGCAGGATTCGAACCTGCGACCGTAGCAGCAGGGCGGTTACGGACTGAAGCGCCTAGAAACGCTCGGTCACAGCGGCCGGCTGCGGCTACTCCGTGCAGCCCTTACTACCGTCATTAAGCGTTAGCAAAGCGTCACGAACACCCAAGGATAGAGTTTTAATTTCTACAAGGACATTCTTTGGTAAGTAGGCTCAATTGACATGACTGAAAATCTTATTCGGGCTTTGCATTCGACCATGAAGACATTTGGAAAGAATGTCAAGATGAGCTAACTCTCTATATATTTGTTTAGTATCTTACATTATATTTTTGTGCTTAAATTGTTCCTGTGTACCCGCTGCCTGAATTTGCGGTTCTTGCACCATGAATCAGCATCAGGTTGGCAGAGACCACGTACATGTGTATCATCAATGGGTAATTTGTGGAAGTACAGCCGCTAGGAGCGATTTGAGAGGCCCCTCCCACCTGAGGTTCGAGCATGTGTGTGTGTGTGTGTGTGTGTGTGTTTTCTTAGCATAAGTTAGTTTAACTAGTATGTAAGTCTAGGGACCGATGGTCTCAGCAGTTCGGTCACTTAGGAATTCACACACATTTGAACTCCACAGGGTTCTTTTCATCCCTTGTAGGTCATGTGTATTGTTTCTTATTGCCATTTCATAAAATTGCTAGAGCTCATCATCGTTATTGTCTGTTAGTGTTCCTTTACCATTTAGAGTCTCCACAAAATGCATAAGCAACACCGCCTTTTTTGTTTACAAACTGCATCCAACCTCTTAACACGAACGTTAACATGAATTCAAGGAATAAATAGCTGAAGCTCACAGCCTTCTAGATTGAGTTGTTCCAGAGATTGAGATATTTAAGGAAATCAGTGCAGAATGATTGTATTTTTTACACTTGCATTATCAACTTTAAAATAATAATAACTATACTTCCAACTCCAATTAACCGACATATTATGCATCAAATTATTCAGGTGAGATCAAATATTATTTAGAGACAGCAATGGGAAAATGCCACTTTCTGACCAATTTCACCCCTTAAAATGCTGACAAAAATAATTTTGCTGTTCTGCATTGTAGTAAATAAAACTAAACAAAACCAAACTCCGCCCGAACAGGCCATGATGGTCCAACTGTAACGACCGGCCGCCGTGTCATCCACAGCCCACAGGCGTCACTGGATGCGAATATGGAGGGCTATGTGGCCAGCACACCCCACTCCCGGTCGCGTCAGTTCGTGAGATCAGAGCCTCTACTTCTCAGTCAATTGGTTCCTTAGTTTGCCTCGCAAGGGCTGAGTGCATCCTGCTTGTCAACAGCGCTCACAGGATGGTTACCCATCCAAGTGCTAGCCCCGCCCGACAGCGCTTAACTCCGGTATCTGACGAGAATCGGTGTTAACACTGGGGCAAAGCCATTGGTCACTTCAGTAAATTGGTTTCCTAAATGTAATAAAGTATTAAAACAAATTTATTTTCGATTATTTTAAGAATTACTGGATACAGCTCTCATGTAATCATGTCCTTCCAATGCAAAAATATTACATAATATTTACGTAAAACTGTTATTTTACTTGCATATGTTTCGTATGTGAACTTTGGAAACACTGTATAAACGTGTTCCCTCACTTATGATAAACATAACGGAAAAGACAATCGTGCCGTCCCGTGCGGCTGCTAAGTGTCTTGCTATAGCTCACTACCATATGTAGCATCTGGTGACGGAATGCTGCGCGACTGAAGACAGAACTGCCAGATGAAATGAGTTCCAAAAGAAGTAGCCTACCCCAAACATGAATGGCTACAACCGAATGAAAATGATTTGAAAATACGAAGACGCTTACGTTTTACTCCCAGCGAGACATTAACGTGGGGCCGGCCGCGGTGGTCTCGCGGTTCTAGGCGCTCAGTCCGGAGCCGCGCGGCTGCTACAGTCGCAAGTTCGAATCTTGCCTCGGGCATGGATGTGTGTGATGTTCTTAGGTTAGTTAGGTTTAAGTAGTTCTAAGTTCTAGGGGACTGATGACCTAAGATGCTAAGTCCCATAGTGCTCAGAGCCATTTTAACCATTAACGTGGGTAACTCTGCAGTTGTGTACAAATGACGTTGGAATGTTAACAGTTCTGAAGTTCACAAAAGCATACGTCGCCAAAGAAATGATATTGTGCACGAGACATTTATGATCAACACAGATCACAAGACTGGCAAATGAGGTGTTATAAGGCTAAAAGTTAAACATTTGTTTGGGACAACATACGTTAACTCACGCAATACTTGAAAAAAAAAACAATCCCATTTTTGGACCCTTCCTTTTTGGCCGAAAAAGTACTAAATATCGCTTTACACTGAAGATAAATCAATTTTTTTCAAGCAAGAACGAAAAATGATTAAAATCAGATGAAAATTGTAGCGTGGGTGACGACAACAATGCCGAGAAACATGGTTTTGAGAAAAAAGCGTTTAAAGCTTGACAAGTACGTATTATATAAAAAGAAATGGAAAAAAACTTGAAGCTTATGGGATATCATCGATGCTTGCTCCATAATAACTATAGCCCCGGCAAGTGGATGAGCGCTTTATGCAACTCTGACCTGATAAACTCTCATTTTAGCCCTCAAAGCCCTTTTCGCCGCTGAGCGCATCGCTGCTGTCGTCTCTGTCTCCACAGAATCGGTGCATTTCATCGCCGCTTCTGATTTGAAGGGCATTTGACACGTGCATTAATGCACGTGCATTGAATAACATACGGTCAAATTTGAAGCAATGTTGACGGTTTTGCTTCGGCTGGATGTTACTTTCGGAGCGTATCTACAAATCAAACTTTCGTTCACAATTTGAGTAAAACCGGCCAAACAACGCTCCAGCAAATCAGGTTTACTCCAACCGGTATACATAGGTAAGGTGAGCTCGGAACCGGTTCTCTAACACCGAGGAGTGCCATGCATGCTCTGCTTCAAATGCTTACAGAGTCGTTAGTTTTGGACTTGGTGCATAATATTTTGGCGACTAGTTCTTCGATGTATATACATTCGAATTTCGTGTTAAAAAAAATTTCGACTTTTTTCAGAGTCACCCTGTCGTTCCCCCTTAATCATTCGGACTTTATTTACGTCGGACTTCAGCTCTGTCGGCCGGAGTGGCCGAGCGGTTCTAGGCGCTTCAGTCTGGAACCGCGCGACCCCTACGGCTGCAGGTTCGAATCCAGCCTCGGGCATGGATGTATGTGATGTCCTTCCGTTAGTTAGGTTTAAGTAGTTCTAAGTTCAAGGGGACTGATGACATTAGAACTTAAGTCCCATAGTGCTCAGAGTCATTTGAAGCATGTATGGAGCTCTCTCTGGAGCAGTTTCTCGATTACGCGGGGACTGAGGCGCCGGCTGTGGTTAGAGGTTGCCTGTGACCCGCGGCGACCTCTGCTGCGGCCTTAGCTGCCGCGGCAGTTCACGCCACACAGGCGGCACAAACCAGGCGCCAGCTACTGTTCTCGGAAGCACTTTCTGCGCTGCGAATTATTCAGGGCTACTTAAAACGCTCTCCATTACCGTGGCCGGGGAAAGCACCGCGGAGGCGTGCTGAACGTCCGGTGGAATGTGCGCTCCCCAGGTCTTTCCTCCAGGAAACAAGATGTAGCTGAAATCTCGACGAGCACCGCCAAACGCGTTGCTCAGGAACTGTTTCGCAGCTTCCAGCTCTAAGAGCGACTGGCAAAATGTCAAAGAGGACCGGAATGGTTGCATATTGCACTTTGCTCTACATTACTCCACGTTCAAGGTTTTAAGTGATGATACCAAAGGTGATTTTATTTCAATTGAATTTTCTCATTATGAGAGCATTTGAGGGCGACCTGTTTTAACTGTCAGAAACCATTCAAACGCCAAGATCGCACAAAATAGTTTTTATTCGAGACAGCCAGTTTCAACAGTCTTAGCTGTCATCTTCAGGTCTTTAAGAAACTTAAATATTTTTTTTAGTAAAACACGCACAAGATGACAAGTGAATAAAACTCAGTACATTATAGACTTCGTCATCGCTAAAGCATTTAAAAACACACTGCACATTCTTCAGAAAGCCATATCTATATAGATATTTCTAACAGATGCGTGTTACACAATACGAATGCGGTACCGGTACACAATAGCACCTCTGTTAACGTATTCTGGACACCTACGTCTTTTACCTACGTTTCTCCCAAATAGCACCACATTGTAGCTGTAGCACAGATATTGCCGACATATTCACGGCAAGAAGCTCCGCAACTTTGTTGGTATCTAAACCTTCTATCGCTTTACCATTTCAGTTGCACATTTGTTTTGATATTTATTCCCATCAACGTTGATCGTCTTTAGATATGAAGATAACCATAATCAACAGAAAGAAGTCAGAATTGTAGATGCTCAAAATTGGTGCAATGAAAATTATAATCCATATAAATTTCAAGTAGTACATATATTGCTTGCCTCGAATTAATATTACTATGTATGGACCTAAGAAAACAAATCACATATGGCGTCCCACGCTAAGACCATAGCATAACAAAACTGGTGCCTCTTCGGGAAAGACTACATGTTCAAGGTTTCTTCCAGACATAGTTCTGCTGCGATACACATAACTGGTACCTCGCAGTGTGGGAGTGAAATGGAGCAAGAAATTGAAAAGTAATGGAAAACTGAAGCACTCTTGGACAGTACGATTCTTTTTAATATCTAAGTTACACAAAAATTCATAGTGAATTTCTGGTCGTTTATGGACTAAATAGAGTCTCAGGTCCAGTGAAATGGTACAATATATGTGATAAAGGCCACACAGACATGGGTGATGCTCATCGGGAATTCGAGAATTAGCACCAGTCTAAAAGAAAATCTGAGAGCGAGTCCGGTTGGAGGGGGGTAGGGGTGTGGGTCAGAAATTTTCAAACGATTAGTAAATTTTACACAGCTGTTCTTGAATGACTCCGTCACCAATGTGCGATTTCTATCTTCCAGAAACTGAAAGACTGGAAGAAATTTTTTCTACGCTATGAGGTCGAAAGTATCTGAACTCCTGGCTGAAAATGATTTACAAGTTCGTAGCTCCCTGCATCGGTAACGCTGGAATTCAATATGGTGTTGGCCCACCCTTAGTCTTGATGACAGCTTTCACTCTCACAGGCATCAATCAGGTGGTTCAAGGTTTCTTGGGGATGGCAGTCCAGTGCTGCTCTGAGGAGAGGTATCTATGTCGGTCGGCGAGGCCTGGCACGAAGTCGGCGTTCCAAAACATTCCAAAAGTGTGGTATAGTATTCAGGTCAGGACTCGGTGCGAGACAGTCTATTACAGGGATGATATTGTGTGTGTGTGTGTGTGTGTGTGTGTGTGTGTGTGTGTGTGTGTGTGTCAGAGAGAGAGAGAGAGAGAGAGAGAGAGAGAGAGAGAGAGAGTTCGTAATGGACAAAACAGCAGATGTCATCGATCCCTACTTACACACTACTTACACTAACTTAAAATCACCAATGCTAAGAACAACACACACACACACCTATACTCGAGGGAGATCTCGAACCTCCGGCGGGAGGGGCGGCGGGGTCAGTGATATGACGCCTCGAACCGCGCGGCCACACAGTGCTGCGGATGTTATTGTCGTGTAACCAATCCATCACAGGCAGTGGAATATGAAGAGGACGTCTTGAAATATGATATCAACATCCCAAAATAGCTCTTCAACAGTGGAAAACAAAAGGTGCTTAGAACATCAATGTAGGCCTGTGCTGTGATAGTGCCACAACAAGGGGTGCAAGCCCCCTCCATGAAAAACACGACCACATCATAACACCACATCCGAATATTACTGTTGGCACCACATGCGCTGGCAGATGACGTTCATCGGGCATTCGCCATATCCACTTCTTGCTATCGGATCGCCACATTTTGTACTATGACTCTTCCACTGTTCAATCTTCCATACTCTCGTTACACCAAGCGACGCGTCGTTTGGCATTTACCATCATGATGTGTGGCTTATGAGCAGCCGCTCGACCGTGAAATCCAAGGTATCTCACCTCCCGCCTGTCATAGTACTTGCAGCGGATCCTGATACAGTCTGGAATTCCTCACTGATGATCTGGATAGATGTCTGCCTATTACACATTACGACCCTCTTCAAATGTCGGCCCCGGCCACGGTGGCCGAGCGGTTCTAGGCGCTTCAGTCCAGAACCGCGCGACTGCTAGGGCCGCATGTTCGAATTCTGCCTTGGGCATGGATTTGTGTGACGTACTTAGGTTAGTTAGGTTTAAGTAGTTGTAAGTTCTAGGGGACTGATGACCTCGGATGTTAAGTCCCATAGTGCCTACAGCAATTTGAACCACTTTTCAAATGTCGGCGGTCTCTGTCAGTAAACAGACGAGATCTGCCTGTACGCTTTTTTGCTGTACGCGTGCCTTCACGTTTCCACTTCACTATGACATCGGAAACAGTGGGCCTAGGAATGTTTAAGAGTGTGGAAATCTCCCATACAGACGTATGACACAAGTAACGCCCCATCGCCTGACCACGCGCGAAGTCCGTGAGTTCCGCAGAGCGCCCCATTCTGCTCTGTCACAATGTCTAGTGACTACTGAGGTCGCTGGCATGGAGTACCTAGCAGTAGGTGTCAGCACAATGCACCAAATATGAAAAACGTATGTTTTGGTTGTGTCCATATACTTTTGATCACATAGTGTATCTTACAAAAATTGAACTATTGGTAGAAATTTCTGACCTTTGTTTACAGAGACTTGGTAGGTGGGTTGATCTGGGGGAGTGTACCAAACGGCGAGGTCATCGGTCCCATGGGATGAGGGAAGCATGGGGAAGAAATCCGGCCGTGTCCTTTCAAAAGAACCATCCCTGAATTTACCTGACGCAATTTAGGGAAATTGCGGAAAAACGTAACTCAGGAAGGCCGAACACGGGTTTGAACCATCGTCCACTCGAATGTGAGTCCAATGTGCTGACAGCTGCGCCACCTCGCTAGGTCACAAATCTGATGACTGTGTTTAAAAGTAGTGTGGTCTATTTGCATCACTTTGAAGTTCAAATGGCTCTGAGCACTATGGGACTCAACTGCTGTGGTCATTAGTCCCGTAGAGCTTAGAACTACTTAAGCCTAACTAACCTAAGGACATCACACACATCCATGCCCGAGGCAGGATTCGAACCTGCGACCGTAGCAGTCACACGGTTCCGGACTGCGCGCCTAGAACCGCGAGACCACCGCGTCCGGCCACTTTGAAGTGTAGTATAGTATTGTGTAATAGTTACTTAGCCTGTCACAATAATGTGCAACTTACTTTTTGAAGTCTCCTCGTAATCTCACAGGAGAAATCATTAAAAGCATCATTTGATACCACGTAATTCCCCCCCCCCCTCCCCCCTCTGGATTTGGTAACCGCCTGGATTCGGTAAGGAAGACGGTTTACAAGATTGTGCAGGTACATCGCATCCACGTAACGCATCCACCAAATTCTGATGTCGGTATTTTACCCACTGTTCTGACATGTCCCAAAGATTTTCCATAACGTTTAATTTAGGTGATTTTGCAGGCCAGTCGAGATATAATATAGTTGGGGATTGTTCGGAAACTAGTCACACCTTTTTCTAGCCCGATGAACTTTGCTATTATCATATTGAAAATTGGGGGTATCAATAGCATATTCATCAAGCGGTAGTTTTCTGTCGAAGTCGCGGGGTGCAAACGATACATATCGAACGCGCGGTAGTAAGTCGACCATGCGACGGTGGTCACTACAGCAACGACGAAAGAAGAGCATTACAAAAATAGTTACAAAGGAGACGACTTACCTTACTCGTCTTCGGTGTTGTCATGTGAAAGTCCAGTAAGCTGGTATGGATGGATAATTTTGAAGAGTCGAACCATTTATTTATTACTCCTGACAGTCGTTAGTTTTCCACACTGTTCACAATGAATCTCTAACGGTATTTCAGCACCGAAACTGTTTTTACGACGTTTTACACACTTCGCACCAACACAGTCTACACAGTCCCTCCTTTCCTCGTCCGGTAGTACTTTATCTTTGCGCCATCAATCGTCTGGGTTTCCCTAGAAACACACAAACAATTCGCGGAGGTACTGTATGTAATTTACAGCGACTAAGGGAACGACGGAAAATAGATAAAAATGACGATCACTAATAGTTGATCATAACGCCAGCCACCAGAGTCACATGACCGATTATCGATCTCACGTTCGATAAGTATCGTTTTGACACCGCGACTTCGATAGGCAATCGTTCTTGGAAATTACCCATTAGGCAGCTGTTACCTAAGAGGCAACGACTGGTCACATCGAATGCTGAGGTGAGCATATTGGTTCAAGTTAGTGGTCTCTTCATCCAGCAGTCCCAAAAAATCACAGACTTGTGTCCGGCCTGAACCCGGCCTTGCACGCATGCAGGATGAAATGCTTCATTTGTCTTAGGTCCACTCGACGACAAACGTCATTTTCATATAGGCAAAAACACGATTCATCAGACCACTTTACGTTCCGTTGGTGAACTACTGTTAACGTTTGACGGTTTACAGCCCACTGATGGCGCGCATATTCAAGTGCCTGTGTGGACGATGGCTTCTTGCGTGGTGACAGACTCCAAATATTCAATGCACGCAGTTCCCATCGCAATGTTCTCTCGGTGACAGACTGAGTTTTAACTTCAATCACCGCCAAGGTTGGAGTGATTTTGATTCACAAGTCGGTCCCTCTCAGTCTGGATCTTTTTCCGACCACAATAATTCTAATGTCGTGTTTCGTGGTCACGTGTGTTACACCACTGCTTGTAGATACTTTCTTTTTGTATTCCCTTCTAGTCAGTTAAGAGAATAAAAATGTGTTCTCTTGCACACTGTGGTACATCAAATCAAGTGTAATATATTGAGCATCATCTCGCCTCATTTGCTGATTTACCAGTGTGAAAACTGCAACTTAAAAAAAAAAAAAAGTTTCCATATATGGACCCAATCCCACGAGCCTAGGATTACCATTCCGTACTTTTGTCAAAAAATGTAATTTTAAACAAACGTAAAAAAAAGAAAACCACGAAAAATTTGCTGTTAAAGACTCGAACTAGAGATTCTCCTGTTACCAAACTATGGCAGTTTGCATTTTTTTTGTGGCAGCAGTGTATTTTTTGAGCGAACAATATAAAAAAGAATACAACAAACTGAGGCTAACCTTCCGGTAGGACAATATAAGAATCACGACCAGTCGAAAACGTCACAAAATAAACGCTGTCTGGTCCCGACTCTCCACAGTGGGGACACAGATATGTCTTCTCAGAATACAGTCTTGTTCAGTTGTCCGCATCGAGATTCAGATCAGTGTCCACCAGAATCTAATTCCCTTACCCGGTATTATCCAGCTGCGAGGAATCCAGGTCTGACGATATCTGGAAATGTATTGCAACTGATAGTGTCGTTCTTCTGAGAGAGTCCAAAAGCCAAGCACCTCTTTGAGACTGTCCCAAAAATGGTACTGCACAGAACGTCCTTTGATCCACTTAACTACATGTGTCTTTGATTGAGGGAAATTGGTCTTAACCAGGCGAATGAGCATTCCAAGCTCAATCTTGTGGCGTGGCACTGGGAGGCAGAAGGCAACCATCTTCTGAATTAGAAGCCACACTTCCACGTAAGGTCCACATTCACGGTGATGTTCATCCATACCTGTAGCGTGGTACTGCAACATGCACACTGGGGAGCCAGCTGGAGCAATGTTGTCCACTCTTTATCTTGTCAGAAGCTTTTCGTTGAAGACTAGGTACTAGGTGGAGCGGATTTCCATCATTAAGCATCGTTAGTGGATCTCTTGCCGCACTGCTGTCGACACCAGTTCTGAGTGGCGTCTTTCAACCACATTCTGTGGACGATTCGTCATCAGCTGGCTATACACATGATATGCCATGGGAGTCATGCAACAGGGGAGATTCACGTGCACGTTGATAAGTTTTGATGTGGGAATAATTTTTTGCTGTGGGGAAAGAGCAGACGCAATGTCAGCGTGTGCAACAGGGTGCAGGCAGGACGGAGGCACCAGTTCATAGATAAGGAAACGCGTGAAACTGTGTCGACGATGTGTCCAAATCTTGATGTTGATGTAAAGTGCCATCGCACTTGCTCGAACGTTGACAAATCCCAGTCCTCTGCTGCGAGGTAGGGTGGTGAGGACATGGCATCGTGTCTTGACGAGAAGTCTTACTAACGACATAGCCAATCAGCACCTGGATCTGCTGTGACATTACTGCAGTCACAGGCAAGATCTGCGCAAAATAAGGTGTCCTGGACGACATCTGGATGTTAATGTGGACTAGGACGCCCATGTCGAGAGCCTGGAAAGGCGTTTATAATTCAGCGCCGTCGTACAGGGACATTTGTCATAATAAGATTTACCAACACCGAAATGTCTCCATCGTCTGAAGTGGTGCCACAATCTCCTCCCAGAGCCCTCTGCTGACAGAAGGTTTGCCCACAATCATGTTGCTGCCTGCCACATTCCCATATCGCTTGACTTATCCCAGAGTCTTCCGGATCTCCTCCCCAGAATGGGTGAAAAAGACGAGATCATCCGCATGAGTACGGCATTTGAATGTGTGTCTTCTCAGCATGATACCAAAAATATTGTGTATCACCCCACGTAGAAGCGATTCTCTCGCTATTGCGTAGAGGATCATTAAGAGAGGACAGCCCTGTTGGTCCAAATGGAAGATGGGGATGTTTCCTTCCACCCTCCCATTAATCATCATCCTCGACAAGGCACGATGGAGAATGCACATGTTGACCTAGGTAAAAGCTATTTGATCCATCATGCAGCCAGAAGAGAGTGGCTCACTTTATCAAATAAGCAATCCAAGACCACAGAGACCAGGGTACCATGCAAACTACAGGCCATCGCAACAGTGATCACATCTACATAGTTGCTAAGGGCTGTCAGGATATTACTGTTGGCCCAAAAGATGTTTGTTCATATGAAATTATTTGGTGCAGTACTTCCTTAAGATGCATTATCACAATTCTGGTGAAGTTGAGAAAGTGATCTTGCAGTAATGTTCAATCTGTGTGCCTCCTTTTTGGGTTGGTAGCAAGAATGACAAGACCTTCCAGGAAATCTGGCGGAATGAGGGCCATTAATGAAAGCATATCTCCTCACACCACGGAGCCATCAGATCCTTAATGTCCAGGAAAATTCCAATGGAAAAACAATCGGTCTTGATGATTTATTAACTGTGCACTTTGCAAGGGCTTCTGCAAAATCATCACTTGTGATATCCTCCAAAAGGGATGCCAACGCCCTAAGGTAAAATCTGCCAGTGAGGGTCTTGGGGACTGCTGCCAAAGGTGCATCATTTTGGTACACCTCTAGATGTAGCCGGTGATAGTGGTCGACGGATGCATAGGCGATATCGGCCTGGATTGTCACTCTCCTACCATCGAGGATATCCAGAGTGTGCACCAATTTTCGTCTTCTTTGCAATCTGTACATGGATGGAGGTTCATCACCGATTCTGTCCTGAAATCTCACTCGTTGCACAACACCTTCAACACTACAGCGTGTGACGGTGAGAATCTTCGCTTTGGCGCGATGGATCTTCATCTGCCCCTCGGTGGATGGTGAGAGCACCTTGCATCCTCGGAGAAGAGCATAGTCCGTCGTTTGTTGGTGTCAAAGCAATCGTTCTCTACTGTAACCAATCACAGCACATAGGAAAGCTTATTCGACACATCTGAGCCAACATTGAAACTGTGATGGAAAGCGCAGTAATCGACTTTCACATGAGGCCCAAGTACTCGCTATGAGCTGACAATATCCTTGATCCTATAGGAGTGCCACAGTCAGTTCCCATAATACTCAAACTTTCCACACCGTCTGCCATTCGAAGCTAACTATGTAGATAAATGCACTGTGGTCTTGGAAAGTAGTAGGCCAGCGCTCTGCTGCTGGAATCGCCGCCAAAAGGTCAGAGGAGATGAAGATGCTATCGAGTCTGCGGGTAGTGACTGGAAACGCCAGGGCAGTCACCATCCAGCACCTGCCAAGAATTGATAAGATGCAAGTGGTGTAGCAAGATACGGAGTTCAGGGCATGGAGTGTAGTTTGGTTGTTGGTATTTCTGAGACAGCTCACTCTTAAAGTCTCTGCCAATAATGATGTGGTTATAGCGGCCCAAGAAGAGAGGCTTAAGTTCTTCTACGTAACTTGTATCTCTGAAAGCTGAACGAAAATTCCCATGCCTATGGAAAGTATATGACACTGGTTACCTCTATTCCTTCTCGCACAATGGCAGCTGTTCCACTGTCCTCATAGCCGCAGGAGTGACATAACTAGTAAACCTTTGGAAGTCTGGGAAGGTCTACATCGAACGTCCTCCAGTAGAGCAACATCCACTTCCTTTACCCTGAGCATGTCGCACAACAGTTGAAGTTTGACACATGTGCTGATCATGTCGTTATTGACGGAGGCAATCTTGTAAGCTAGCAGCTGCTCTGCTGGCAGTGGGGCGTTCATAACAACAGAAAGAGGAGCTGTAACTGCAGCAGTAGATCAACAGCGTCGAGGCGAATCTTCGCTGTACAAAATACATTCTATCGTTCGTGCGCCGCCGATGGAAAAGTCGCCTATGCATCCTTGGTCAAAGATTCAGGGACAATATCATCCAACCACGCCACTGGGTTAGTGTAAGTGAAACGCCTGGGCTAACTGTACAGAGCGGATTAGGTTGTGGAAAGGGGCCAAAATGAGTTCCTGCCAGTTGCACTCAACATAAAAACTTTATTTATCACCACACAATATTACAACAAGGATGCAAAACACCCAAAACTATAATCGACCTTTTTGATTAACTTCAGATCGGTTGAAGGCCACATTCAAATCAAAGACACAAGGCTTAAGCAAAATTTAAATACAAGGTGCTTCTGGGGGTTTCACCAAAGAATATTTTTTTAGAAAAAGTGTAATCGGCTGAAGGCCTTAGCAGTTTAATTTTAATGGAACTAAGCTGGATGTCGCCTACTAAGCAATAAAGGAGTTCCAGTCAAAAGGCAGACCTAATCCTAAAATATTTCATGCAAATTGGGCTGAAGGCCCCATTCAAAAGCTTAACAACCTTATGCCTTAAGGGCAGGAGAAGAAGATTAATTTAAGAGATATTAAAACTCTGCTGAAGGCCGCTCACCAACAAATAATTTAACGGCTTAATCCCTACAAGAAGAGTTTCGGTTTTAAAGGGCAGAAGGCCGTATCTTAAAATATTTCGTACAAAATAAAGAATAACAATCTCATGCCGTAAGGGCAAGACAAGGACATTAATTTAAGAGACCTTAATACTCGGCTGAAGGCCACATATCAACAAAATATGTTTAAAGACTTAAGATAAAAAAAGATTTTCAATCTAAAAGGCAGAATGCCTTATCTTAATACCTCTCCAGTAAAATTCGGCTGAAGGCCCCATATAAAAATACAACAATCTCCTGCTTTAAAGGCAAGACAAGAACATTAATTTAAGAGAAATTTACACTCGGCTGAAAGCCACACATCAACTAAATAACTAGAATCCAAACAGGGAAATTACTACATAACACACAAGGAACGGTGCTCAGAATTTTCCAAGGATCGGCCTGGGATTGTAACACTAACGCCCGTTTAGGTGAGACGGGCAGCCTGTCCAACGACTTTTTAATCTGGAAGCAACCCAACCGACAGACAGCCGACCGACCAATCAATCAAATCAGTTCCGCCCCACGCAACCAGCAAAACGACCACAAGGTCTGAATACACGACACGCACAATATTGGCACCCACAACGACCAACAACACCTCGGCTGTCGAACTACACGCCGCGCTGGACAGCAACGACACAACAAGAAAAATACACGGCTAGGGCAGGTAACCGGAACGTCAACGGCCACAAGACAGAAGATACTGATGGTGAACTTCCATAACAGGGAATAAATTAAGTTAAATTTCACAGGAAGACGGTTGGAATCTTAGCCGACTTGAATACACACACGTTGTTGCTCGCGGGAATGTCCCAAAACGACAACCAGGGTGAAATGAAGAAATGTAAACAGTTCAGGCTCGATAGTAAGTTAAGTGAGGATTCAACTCTTATGTCCAAGATCGGAGGGCGACGTACTTCGTAGCACTTGCAAGCAGCACCTCACACTCCAACCGCGCGTGCACGCCGCCAGCGGCCCTAGCCCAACTGAGCGCGACGGGGGCTTGCTTGCTGCTCCACGCCAACCGACCGACTGGATTGCTAGCCCGTCCGCGACTGTTGCTCCGTCGCGACTGCACTGCTGGTGCGTCTCCCACTCCCTCACTACCCGACATACCACGGCCTGGAAATACTATCAGCCGCTGCAGAGATGGTACGACAGTGCGCTTATCGATACGTGCTGTTGCTGCCACTGACGGGCATGTACGGCACGAAGTTAGTGACGCCAGTAAAAGGGAATACGAAAACGAAGCGGCACTACGGTAACAGAAGATGACAAACCATTAATGGGAAGAACACGAGCAGTGCACGGCTCAGTAAGCTCTTCAGAGGCTTCCCCAGTGCCAGTAGGGGTAAGTGGTGGCTACCAAGATACTTCACATGACACGCCGTCGTCTGTCGCTTTGGTCGGCAATCAACAGCTGCACGTTCGACAAAAGCAAATCGGAGGCCGGCCTGATGGAAGGACATACGTCAGAATCCAGCGTGGAGGCGTCGTTTGGAAGTTTGTCACGGTGGTAGGAGATCGCATTGACTCACGACTAGGGCGTTGGCTCAATGGCCGAGGTCTTATGCGTCTTTGGGGATCGCTGTCACCGAAAGTGCGACTGTGTGTCAGATGACGGGAGTGAGTTCCGGCATCCAGCGACAAAGGAGGCTGTGGGCACAATCATGGCAACAATTTCCAAACCGCCATGGGGCTTGCCTTCACCTCCTCCTAGAGGCGACGGGGCGTCAGGAGTGATGGGCGTCTGCTACCCCTCCTCGTTCCGTATTGACATCGCCAGCTGAGAAAGATTCTGTAAGCTATCGGGTCCATGCGTCTGACTGAGGTCTGTCCGAAGCGCCGCTACATGCGTGAGAGGTTTAGATGTCAGTGTGGTGGAAGGCTTCACATCCGTTGGTCAGGGCTGGGAAATCCGCCACTAAAGATACTCTGAACGAATGTGGCCCTCTTTACCGCAACCTGAGTAGGTATTCGGAATAATGATCGCTTTGCATCTTCTGATGTAGTGGTAAGATGGAACATGCTTAGAGTTCGATATGTACTTGTGGCCCTCCATTCAACACAGGGTAAGAAATTGTCTCCATTACTGGACCCATGATGCAGTCCGAATGTCGGAATTTGAGCCCGTGTGTTGTCTTCTCTAAAATCGTGTCGCATGCTTACTAATTTAACTTAAGCCACGGTGCTGACAATGGAAAAATGGATTCCATTAAGATCGGTTCAAACAATCTTTATTTCTTTTCGAAGAAATCGTTCTATTTCAAGCGCCGTGGGACGTGCATGTTCATTCGTGAAACTGAATTTCAGCATCGATCTCCGATATAAATGGGCCATTCATTTATTTCAAAAGACACATACACGCGCAAAAGCCACGGCTAGGGCTCAAAGAGAACCGACCGCACCGCTCTGCCGACGAAGGCAGTCTGACGCGTTGAACCGTCTTCCATGAAACACCACCAAATCCAGTAACTTCTCACACTCTACGACCATGGGCACGGCTAAACACGACTGTCCCTTATTGCCATTCTCTCACTCCTTTACAATTGCTCATGTTTAAGCATAATGTTCGCTTGAAACACACGCGGATTAGCACGTGAATGGATCACTGCGCAATGTGTAAAGGCTTAATTATTCATGTGAGCGTGTGATTGGGGTGACTGTCTTTTTTTTTCCCTGTGAGCTTATATACATAGCACATATTAGCGGATATTTACATTGAATGGTACGATCTGTTTAAAGTTCACGATTACTCTGTAAAGTTTTGCATTTTCCAGTGCAAAGATAGTGAGGATATTACCGGTAAATTGTCGGTTTTTCATCTAATTCACCATCTCGCACGAGAGTACTTGCTTCTTTCCATTACGTCTCCCATGAGAAAACACCATTTTTTTCTGAAAAATGTCGTATCTCGCGTTGTGTAGCACGAACTATTTGGGAAGTCTCTAATACAGATCCAGTGGAAATGACTGAGGCCATTTCTGTGATGGAACTCCATCCTAATTTTTCACCTTAGATAACGTAAAACAAAGGAACTGTTGTATGTAAGTTTGGCCAGGTGGCTGTTCACCCGTTTACTCGGAAAAGTTTGTCTTCCTCCGTGCACAACGCCCCATGTGTATGAGAACTGGGTCTTGAATTTACCTGTATGGTGTAGACGACTGAGAAACATTTACGTGTGACCTAAGAAAAAGGTAACTACGTGATCAGATAAGGCCAAGCGTACAATGCGACTCTCGCCGTCTGCCATGTGTCCTCCGCCACGTGGCAACATTTGCAGGCGAGTGGAATGGGCATGGAGTCAACACATTCATAGCCCAGCCGTCGGTAGCTTGGTGAAGTAGGAGTTTCTGAATCTCACTCTAGTAGCTCCTCATCTGCTGTCATGAGGTTTGTTCCCGTGCTTCCGCCAAAGAAAATCCTCTGGTAGTGCCGGTAATTCCATTTGGGTTCCCCTTAAGGTAGTAAGAGATACTGGCCACTCACTTACATTGGCGGACAAGGGTATAGTGTAGCGTCATGTTTGAGTTACACGACGACGAGAGAAGAGGGAGGGTGGAGGGAGAGGGTAAGAACTGGTGTCGACACACAGTCTGCTCCTTCCAAAAAACATCACGGCGCCGCCGAGAATAACGTCACCATCAACAGCACCACATACCTTCTCTAGGTCAGACCCTCGGGAAATTAGAAATGTTATCCACTGCACTGGCGTCAGCCCATGGTACTTGAGTGGTCGACGCGACGGAATGTCAGTCCTAAGGGCCCGCGTTCGATTATCGGCTAGGTCGGAGATTTTATCCGCTCAGGGACTGGATGTTGTGTTGTCCTAATCATCATCACCATTTCATCCCCATCGACACGCAAATCACCGAAATGGCGTCAAATCGAAAGACTTGCACCTGGCGAACGGTCTAGCCAATGGGGAGGCCTTAGTCAAACGACATTTTTTTACTACACTGGGGCAAAATTTCCTGCTCGAAAATTTCACATCACCACCTCCCCTTGCCTGCCAAACACTGCTGATCTAAATACGAGAATCTTACACCATGTGCTCTCTGGCCGTTTACCTTAGAGTTGCGCGTGATTGCGCAAGATTCCGTTAGCGACCTTAGGTATGTAAGAAGAATTCTAGAGCAGAAGAGGTGGGGGAGGGGGGAGAGGGATGCCATGCCATGTCACTTCTGGAACTTTTGAGCGAATGATTTGGCCTCCCAGATCGCCCGACATGAACCCTATCGAACATTTGTGGGACATAATCGACAGATTAGTTCGTGCTCAACATCCTGCACCGGCAACTTTCGCAATTTGGACGGCTATAGAGGCAGCATATCTCAATTTTTCTTTCAGGGCTTTCCAACGACTTGTTGGGTCCATGCCATGTGGAGCTGTTGCACTATACCGGAAAAAGGAGATCCAACACGATATTAGGAGGTATCCCATAACGTTTGTCACCTCAGCGTACACTGTCTGACGAAAACGAAAGAGAAAAATAGAGCAGCGCAAAGGGGAGGAGTTAGCGAAATGAAACCTCACGTCTTGAGATGGTATGTGATGTTATTTCAGTCAGTAGAAAACAATCATAATTGCCAAGAACTAGATAGTATGGGCTCTAGCACGACATAGTACCAGCTCTGGCCAAGCTAGATGAACGGATTTGCATGATATCCTAGGTACTGACAAATAAGAAGGGGTAACTCAACAGACACTTCATACAAACACACCACATGTATGAACGAGCATTGTCCTCTTGGAAACTAGTACCACGATACTGTCGTTCTAGGCGCTTAAGTCTGTAACCGCGCGACAGCTACGGTCGCAGGTTCGAATACTGCCTCGGGCATGAATGTGTGTGATGTCCTTAGGTTAGTTAGGTTTAAGTAATTCTACGTTCTAGGGGACTGATGACCTCAGATAGTGCTCAGAGCCATTTGAACCGTTCGAATATGATGACGCAGTATGTCTGTGACGTATCAATATCCGATCCGAATGCTCAGTCACATCCAGCTGTGACCTTACAGTCATTCCCCCGATAGTTTCCCACACCGTGACGCCAGGAGTAACGCCGCTGTTCTCTCCGAAACGTTGGAAGAATGACACCTCTCCCCATTCTCGCCGACGATGATTAGCCAGGGTAGTACAGTAAGGCGTGAGGCAGTTCAGCAGTAGCTCACGCCTACCGGTTAGGGCACCCTTCCAAACGCAGCTGTTCGTGTTGTGGCGCCCTTGCACAGAACGGTAACTCCGTGCTCCAGCTGCTGATTATCTCCTACCAGAGGTACGAGGTGACACATAATGTTGCAAGGCGCAGGTGTAAAGAGGTTACGATGTGCTTGGTGCACAATACGGCGACCCTCATGTTGTCAAACATGATAGGCCGAAAGTTTGACAATAAGTATCCGTGCTTTCATATTAACTTTCAGCCCGACATTGGTTTACTCACACATCAGAGTTTCCAAAAAGTGTGGGTATCGAGGAGCCAGCCAAATGAAGATTACCAAGGACGTCTGCTTCAAACTCTGTAGGGTACTTATAACGCTGTCTCACTCGGGTACGTAGCATCTATGTGTGGTTCAGTGTTCACGCAACATCTGACGCTGTTTACTTTCATTAGATACCCTACCAGGCCGGATAACAACAGTAAACACAAGCGACACTAATGCTCTATGGCAGGCGTTCTATCATTGCAGGAATTAGGAACTCTAATAACGTACATGTTGTTGTTGTTGTCTTCAGTCCAGAGACTGGTTTGATGCAGCTCTCCATGCTACTGTGTCCTGTGCAAGCATCTTCATCTCCTAGTACCTGCTGCAACCTACATCCTTCTGAATCTGTTTAGTGTATTCATCTCTTGGTCTCCCTCTACGGTTTTTACCCTCCACGCTGCCCTCCAACACTAAATTGGTGATCCCTTGATGCCTCAGAGTATGCCCTACTAACAGATCCCTTCTCCTAGTCAAGTTGTGCCACAAATTTCTCTTCTCTCCAATTCTGTTCAATACTTCCTCATTAGTTACGTGATCTACCCATCTAATCTTCAGCATTCTTCTGTAGCATCACATTTCGAAAGCTTCTGTTCTCTTCTTGTCCAAACTATTTATCGTCAACGGTTTACTTCCAGACATGGCCACACTCCATACAAATACTTTCAGAAACGACATCCTGACACGTAATCTATACTCGATGCTAACAAATTTTTCTTCTTCAGAAACTCTTTCCTTGCCATTGCCAGTCTACATTTTATATCCTCTCTACTTCGACCATCATCAGTTATTTTGCTCCCCAAATAGTAGAACTTCTTTACTGCTTGAAGTGTCTCATTTCCTAATCTAATTCCCTCAGCATCACCCGACTTAATTTGACTACATTCCGTTATCCTCGTTTTGCTTTTGTTGATGTTCATCTCATATTCTCCTTTCAAGACACTGTCCATTCCGTTCAACTGCTCTTCCAAGTCCTTTGCTGTCTCTGACAGAATTACAATGTCATCGGCGAACCTCAAAGTTTTTATTTCATCTCTACATCTACATCTACATCTACATCCGTACTCCGCAAGCCACCTGACGGTGTGTGGCGGAGGGTACCCTGAGTACCTCTATCGGTTCTCCCTTCTATTCCAGTCTCGTATTTTACGTGGAAAGAAGGATTGTCGGTATGCTTCTGTGTGGGCTCTAATCTCTCTGATTTTATCCTCATGGTCTCTTCGCGAGTTATACGTAGGAGGGAGCAATATACTGCTTGACGCTTCGGTGAAGGTATGTTCTCGAAACTTCAACAAAAGCCCGTACCGAGCTACTGAGCGTCTCTCCTGCAGAGTCTTCCACTGGAGTTTATCTATCATCTCCGTAACGCTTTCGCAATTACTAAATGATCCTGTAACGAAGCGCGCTGCTCTCCGTTGGATCTTCTCTATCTCTTCTATCAACCCTACCTGGTGCGGATCCCACACTGCTGAGCAGTATTCAAGCATTGGGCGAACAAGCGTACTGTAACCTACTTCCTTTGTTGTCGGATTGCATTTCCTTAGGATTCTTCCAATGAATCTCAGTCTGGCATCTGCTTTACCGACGATCAACTTTATATGATCATTCCATTTTAAATCATGGATTTTAATACCTACACCGACTTTATCTTTTGTTTCCTTTATGCTTGCTCAATGTACAGATTGAATAACATCGGGGAGAGGCTACAACCCTGTCCCACTCCCTTCCCAACCATTGTTTCCCTTTCATGTCCCTCCAGTCTTATAACTACCATCTGATCTGTGTACAAATCGTAAATAGCCTTTTGCTCTCTGTAATGTACCCCTGCCACCTTCGGAATTTGAAAGAGAGTATTCCAGTCAACATTGTCAAAGGCTTTCTCTAAGTCTACAAATGCTATAAACGTAGGTTTGTCTTTCCTTAATCTATTTCGTCGTAGGGTCAGTATTGCCTCACATGTTCCAACATTTCTACGTACATAACCGGTGCTTATGTGTTCATAGGCGAAGTTTCATCGTTGTCTGACCATATCTTCTGTGTGAGTAATTTTTTTCATTTTTCTTTTATTAGGCAGTGTATTCTGTTTAATAAATACGAACAGAAAACAGTCATATTGCGGCTAATCTAGAAGACCTTGAAGCTACCTAGGAAACTTTATCGGTTTTTGAATCAGTCACACGTCGCGATACTCATGAATTAAAATATCTTTCCGTGTAATAGACAGACAAGCATTCCTTCTTCTTACGCAGTCAATCCATAAAATACGCCACTGTGTTATACTTTACTATCAGGATGCAGGTATGTATGTATGAATGCAGCTACTCGAGAGACGTAATACTGGCGAAGTGTGCGTTTGCGGCCGTAGGTATAACCCTCTGCAGCTGACAGTAAAGAGCGTATTACTCGTAAAATTTTATGCAGTTCGTATGGAGTCGTGCATAAAACCAGTCGTTACCCCGTATGCAATAACGATATATAGAAGAAAGGTCTGTTGTTAAGCTATGCATGCGTCATGATCTCAGTAACCGTCAGGCGGTATGAAGTTCGGCAACTGGAACAAGAGATGCCGCATTCGCTGCGACACGATAAACTACAGCAGTTCCCCGAAGTTCCTAAGCCCACGCAGGCAACACGCGACATTGCGTTTCAAGCCATCGATAAGGCGGGTATAATGTATTCCACAGCAACCAGTACGGTAGTTACGTTATTCGTCTAAAAACACGCGATATGTGGACAGATAAGACATGATAAACGTATCTTTAGAGAAATAGCTCTAACTTGAAGGATGTTAGTATCAGTCTCTTCATTTTAGGGTCTTGGTTAGCATTCGACATTTGTTTGTCGTAGCAGGGCAGTAAAATATAAGAAAATGAATTACACTGTCTCACATACCTAAAATGGCCTAATCGTATACATTTACTTTGTCTCCGACACTGAGTTGTTTTGCCACCTATTGATTGCGACCATATGTGTAGTTTAACATATAATGCTGTCGTACGCTTTATGTAATTTGAGATAGAACAGGTCATGGCTCTTCAACATAGTCGAAACTTTCTGGAAAGATCCAGTATCTGCTGAAGCTTTCATTTCATTAATCACGTCGTATTTCTCAGAATTGTCAATCGTAGCCTACAGAATTATTATTTGTAATTAGAAATAATGTGCTTATTAATCGTCCAGCTCCATTTCTTTATAATTTTGACGACGTATTCCCTTTTAATCACTCATCATAGCGTGTAGGCAATGATATATATCAGTGAACTCGGCCATCTGTTGCCTAGCAAACTTACGTAGCAATGGCCACGTGTTTTATTCGAGAACGTGTCTAACCGTTTCCAGTTTCCAAAATATCTAATAATTGGGAAAGAGAATATATGGCTTGTATAATTATAGCCTTGTTAGCTATGAGACCCTATGCGCTCTAATTTTCTCCGCCCGCAGTGAAAGTGGAACAGGCAATCCATGACTCGAATCCGGCTATGGAGGCAGCTGTTATAAGAGGAATATTAGGTAAAGGTAGGAAACTGAATCCAAATTCGCCTTGTTTACTGTCTAGAAGCTTGGTGGTGACGATTTCACAGTCTTCTCTTTTCTGAGTCATTAGTCTTCTGACTGGTTTGATCAGCTTCGCTACGAATTCTTCTCGTGCGCGAACCTCTTCATCTCGCAGTAGCAATCGCCCGGTGTGTCCTCAGTTGTTTCCTGCATGTATTTCAATGTCTGGCTATCCCTACAGTTTCCACCGTATACAGTTCCGTCTAAATACTACGGAGGTTAATTCCTAGCACCTTGACGCATGTCCTATCATCCTGTCCCCTCTTCTTGCTTTCCACACATTCTTCTCTTCGCCGACTCTGCGCAAAACGTCTTCATGCCTTGTCTTTCCAGTCCATTTGATATCTAAAGTTCTTCTGTAGCACCACACTTCAGACGCTTTGATTCGCTTCCGTTCTGGTTTTCCCACTGTCCACGATTCATTTCCATGCAATTCTTTGCTCCAGACGTACATTGTCAGAAATATCTTCCTCAAATTAAAACCATGTTTTTAATATTGTTTATCGCTGGTATTCTACGTCTTGTGTCTCCCATGTTTCATCAGTCGTGTGTTATTTTGCTTAGAACATAGCAGAGTCCCTTAAATTCATCTACTACGTTATCACCAGTTCCAATGATAAGTCCTTCGCTTCATTTCTGCTACGTCTCATTACTTTCGTCTTTCTTCGATTTACCCTCAAACCATACTATGCACGCATTAGACTTTCATTCCATCTAACTGATTGTGTGATTCACCTTCACTTTCACTGAAGATATAATAATTATCAGGGAATTTCATCATTGATATTCTTCTACCCAGAAATTTAGTTTTACTCTTGCAAATTTCTTTTATTCCCGTCTTTGCTTTTTCGATGTATAGATTAAACACTAGAGGCGAAACACTCCATCCCTGTCGTACACCCTTTCTAATCCGACCAATTCCTTCTTGGTCTTCCAATCTTATTGTTCACTTTTGGTTTTTGCACATATTGTATATCAACCGTCTTACCTGCGAGTTATCCGCATTTTTCTCAGAATTTCGAAAATTTAGCACTGTTTTAAATTATCAGACAATTTTTCTGGATCGACGGATTCCATTAACGTGTTTCGACTTTCCTTCAGTCCCGCTTCTATTATCAACCTCAAGGTCACAGCTGCCTCTCTGGTTCTTTGCCGCTCTTAAAGCCAAAATGACAGTCATCAATCTTCTTTTTCATTCTTATGTATACTGAAGTGCCAAAGAAACTGGTACAACTGCCTAATATCGTGTGTGCCCCACGTATGCAGGCAGAAGTGGCGCAACACAACGTGGCATGGACTCGACTAACATCTGAAGCTGTGCTGGAGGGAACTGACACCATGACTACTACAGCGCTGTCCATAAATCCGTAACACTAAGAGGGGTGGAGATGTCTTCTGAACAGCACGTTGCAAGGCATTCCAGATATGTTCCGTAACTTTCATTTCTTGGAGTAGCAACCGATCTAACAACTGCACCATATATTTGTTGTCTTATATAGGCGTTGCCAACCGCAGCGCCGTATTCTACCTGTTTACATATCTCTGTATTCGAATAGGCATCTACATCTACATCTACATCTACATGACTACTCTGCAATTCACATTTAAGTGCTTGGCAGAGGGTTCATCGAACCACAATCATACTACCTCTCTACTATTCCACTCCCGAACAGCGAGCGGGAAAAACGAACACCTAAACCTTTCTGTTCGAGCTCTGATTTCTCTTATTTTATTTTGATGATCATTCCTACCTATGTAGGTTGGGCTCAACAAAATATTTTCGCATTCGGAAGAGAAAGTTGGTGACTGAAATTTCGTAAAAAGGTCTCGCCGCGACGAAAAACGTCTATGCTGTAATGACTTCCATCCCAACTCGTGTATCATATCTGCCACACTCTCTCCCCTATAACGTGATAATACAAAACGAGCTGCCCTTTTTTGCACGCTTTCGATGTCCTCCGTCAATCCCACCTGGTAAGGATCCCACACCGCGCAGCAATATTCTAACAGAGGACGAACGAGTGTAGTGTAAGCTGTCTCTTTAGTGGACTTGTTGCATCTTCTAAGTGTCCTGCCAATGAAACGCAACCTTTGCCTCGCCTTCCCGACAATATTATCTATGTGGTCCTTCCAACTGAAGTTCTTCGTAATTTTAACACCCAGGTACTTAGTTGAATTGACAGCCTTGAGAATTGTACTATTTATCGAGTAATCGAATTCCAATGGATTTCTTTTGGAACTCGTGTGGATCATCTCACACTTTTCGTTATTTAGCGTCAACTGCCACCTGACACACCATACAGCAATCTTTTCTAAATCGCTTTGCAACTGATACTGGTCTTCGGATGACCTTACTAGACGGTAAATTACAGCATCATCTGCGAACAGTCTAAGAGAACTGCTCAGATTGTCACCCAGGTCATTTATATAGATCAGGAACAGTAGAGGTCCCAGGACGCTTCCCTGGGGAACACCTGATATCACTTCAGTTTTACTCGATGATTTGCCGTCTATTACTACGAACTGCGACCTTCCTGATAGGAAATCACGAATCCAGTCGCACAACTGAGACGATACCCCATAGCTCCGCAGCTTGATTAGAAGTCGCTTATGAGGAACGGTGTCAAAAGCTTTCCGGAAATCTAGAAATACGGAATCAACTTGAGATCCCCTGTCGATAGCGGCCATTACTTCGTGCGAATAAAGAGGTAGCTGCGTTGCACAAGAGCGATGTTTTCTGAAGCCATGCTGATTACGTGTCAATAGATCGTTCCCTTCGAGGTGATTCATAATGTTTGAATACAGTATATGCTCCAAAACCCTACTGCAAACCGACTGCCTTTACCAGTTTCTTTGGCGCTTCACTGGGTAATATTCTTGTCAGTAGTCTGAATGCATATGACGTTAAGCAGACTGACATAGTTTTCGCACTTTTCAAGTCTTGCTATCTTCGGAATTTTGTGGATGATATTTTTCCGGAATTCAGATGACACGTAGCCAGTCTCATAAATTCGATACACCGTCTTGAAAAGTTGTTTGGTTTCCATTTCCCGTAATGATCTTAGAAATTCCGATTGAATGTTATCTATCCCTTCTGCCTTATTTGATCACAAGTCCTTCATAGCTCTCTGAAACTCTGATTCTAATGCTGGATCCCTTGTGTCTTTCACATGAATTCCAGTTTCTTCACAGCGTCGTCTGGCAAGTCTTTTTCCGCACGGAGGGCTTCAGCGCACTCTTTCCACCTATCCACTCTCCCCTCTACTTATAATGTGGACATTTCTCTACGGTGAGATTTCTTTTTCGATTTCTTCACAATTTTCCTGCAGCTGTTTCACTTTGGGTGCCATGCGCTTCCTGTTTTTGCATTCCAAAGTGATTTATTTTCTATATTCCTGTCGTTCTCTGAACATTTTAGTAGTTTCTTCTTTTGTCGATCAGCTGAAGTATTTCTTGTGTTACCCAAGATTTCTCCACATATACATTCCTTGTACCTCTGTTTATCTCACCAACATCTGTGACTGACCCTTTTAGACAGCTATGAGACCCGATCTCTGAAATGTTCGCAGTAGCTCACTCTCTGTCCAGCTTCCATAACCACAAAAAGTCCTACTCTAATTATAACATTTTCTGCAACTGTTGGTATTATCTTCCATTCATCTATCATAACAACCTTATCTCCCTTTCATTACAATGCACTGATGCCCGACTTTTTACGTTTCCTTTCCAGATTTTATAACTTTCCTATTCCGTTCAGACTCATGCAGTTCTTCGCTCCGACTCGTAGAACATTAACGCTTCGTTGGTCACTCCACCTTTTTCTCTTCCTCCTTGGCAGAACCCTTGCGAAGATCACTTCGAAATATTTTGCCAATTTAGAGATCAACATGGAACTTTTTTTCAATTAGAGGCCGCATGCCCTGTGGATACAAACGATGTGCCTTTAATGCAGTGGTTTCCATTGCCTTCTGCATTCTCATGCCGTTCATCATTGCTGAATCTTCCACCTTTTGAGGGAAGTTTCCCACAGGAAGGAGAAGTGAGTGTCCTGAACTTGTGTCTGATCCTCAACCCTCTTTGAGAAAGCTGTTGGCAGAACGACGGTGACTTCTGTTATGACCTGATGAAACTATAATCGTCTGGCCATACCTATGGCTTGTTTCACTCTGAGAGATGCCTCATTGGGACTACAATATATGAAATATTAGTTCACCTAATTGTGAATGAATAGAAAGATTTACTTAACTTGATGAAATTTTTTGCAACAGCAGTGCTCATTAATTTACATCTATTATTGACTATGTAAGTACTACATGGGCACTAACTAACAAACTGTTCTCTAGAATTACTATGTACAATATTAACAAAAGTATACTTCCATCTGAGTCTTGAGTAACTCGTTAGTCCTGCATGATGATGCTGATTGCTTCAGCTAAGCTCAGGAATTGGAAACAAGGCGCTTCCATATTCGATCGCATATTGATCTCCGTGTGAGGGCGCTGCTGTGCTGAAAGAGAGGCTGTGTCTCCTTAAGCCTCTCTTTTTTTTCTTTTTTCCTCGCTGCTGATTGCAGTGAGATATCGCTAATGCCTGTATTATCACCGTGCGTTGCCGACTTTGTGCAGAGATCTGTGAACGAAACTACAGCTTCTTGTGCCAAAAGTCTTCGGCCGCCATTGCTGATGATTTTTATTCAGAATTTAAGCAGTGGAGAGGTTTGTGCCTGGGACCTATGATTTTCTTATTACTAGTAAAAGATGCTGCCCCTGGAATCCATACCTGAAGTGGAGTCCACGTCGCTACATCCAGGGAATCTTTCAGAACAAAGACTGTTTACTAATATTGGGAACACACAGGACACAGCATTACGCTGCAAGAAAATGTTTTCGTGACGCTATAAAGAAATGTATCCGTGACGTTTCTTATTTCAGATATGAGTCACTTTTTAGCGATTTTTGTAACACATGCAACCTCGGCTTTCGTTTCCAGCAGTAGATGATATTGGTCCTGCCTATGGAGTAAGGGATATCCAAAGATGAGGTTACACATAGATTGATAACGTTCAGAATACATACCCTATATTTTGGTGATCTAGAGGCATCGTTCGACAGTTTAGGCCGTCTTCACATGGTGTAGTGGGAGGTGAAATCGAAGCGTCACCCATCCACCAGTGTCAACCCAGTTTGCAGGTGCATATAAGTTTAATTTAGTGTTTTGTTTATATATTTTGTAATATTTGTAATTGTAGTGAATTATCTGAAGTTTTGTATTTATTTTTATGTTTCATGTACGGAGAGGACGGCGCAACGAATGGAGACAGCATCTTCACTGCCGGGACCTGAGAGAAAATTGCTGGCCACTATACGCGCGGGTCGACAGCCATAGATCAACAGAAGATCCTGAAACCGAGTTGTTGCGTCGTGCTTCTAAAAACTGAAAAAAAATAAGAATTTGTAATTTTTCTACAACAATGACGTCATAGAAAGTTTAATCGTGTTGTAAATGCTCATTCCTATCTTGTCAAGGCTCAGGTTCACGTCTATATGTAGTATATAGGAAGATAATAAACTAGTGTATACTACAAAATTTTAAATACGTGTTCCGAGAATTTATTTATGAAGAATTATGTTAAGGAAGAGGTATTACTAATTTATTTGACAAGATTATTAATTTTTGTAACGTTTTTTGTGACGTTCGTCGTGAGTTTGAGTCTTTAAAGTTTATTCAATGTGGTTCTAATATTTATTGAAGCAGACAACTTGCATTAATATAATCTCTGAGAAGAAACAAACGACATCTAAACTGAAAAAATTTGCGCAAACCAATCAAACTGAGTGACGTAATTCTGCGCATACGACTCAAATGATGATGTTTTAATTACACTTTCGTTCAAGAACCATTCAGAGACAATTTTTAAAAGAATTTAATAATTTCGAAGTGTTTTGTAACTGACGTAGGTGACGAAGTCTGCACATGGTCATATGTCAAAAGAAAATCATTTATACAAAACTTACGTCGTTACACTACAATGGGACGAGATTTTCATCTCTATTCACAACAGATGTTGTTTTCATCCTGGTTGGCACATACTTAGAAACGAACTAGTGACTCACACTGTTCGTACTTCTCGTCATGATTTGCGATTGCAGCGCTCTCCAGCAGCAGTTGCGACCTGTATACGGTTCATAAATCATACATTTTGCTTACAAAAATGGCCGAGCGCAAAACTCCTATGTTAGCTCTGCTAGATCGAAACATCCTCCCCTGTCAACAAGCTATGTCTATAGCAAACACTAAAAAAAAAAAAAACTTCAGTATCCTTGAAGAAAGTACCATGCCGAATCAGTAAAGACATTAGTATTTAAAACTCCCATTACGAACAGCGCGGATCACATTTATAACAGTCCTCTAGATATTGTAAAAGTTATTTCATCGTTCTCATTTTTTCGTAAAAGGCTAAGGTTATTCTTATTAGATCACTGCTCATATATAGGAGCGGAATTTTTCGAGCTCATGAGATATAAGACTTCAAAACAGAAAGTTAAAAATCTCGTACTGCAACCAAACCAAAAAAATCTTACACAGTATTTATGAAGATCACAATCTGGAAGGTTGTTTCGGCGAATAAATAACTACTGAATTGCTGTCGAATCAGGCAGTAACTCAGAAGCAATCTTGCCATTCGTTGGTCCATAGCCCGCTCTGTGTTCACAAAATCGAACAAACTGAGACTTAGCGACCGGACACTACTGTTAAACTGATACAAATCTCAGTAAACATGAAAGCGAATAAAAAATTCTACGTCTCTGTTCACTACACCACGGTGAATTTCTGCAAAGTAATGCACTTTTACGTTACCATGTCCCGTAGGCTTTAACCGGCCTTATACCATTTATTATTACGTATTGTACCAAGATCGACATGTTTCCGATAAAATTTGAATGTGCCATTGCCCTGGGACGACGTCCATACATATTATACAATGAAGAGCCAAAGAAACTGAAACACTTGCCTAATATAGCGTAGGGCAGCCGCGAGCACGCACAAGTGCCGCAACACAACGTGAATTGGACTCAACTAATGTCTGAAGTAGTGCTGGAGGAAACTGACACAATGAATCTTTCAGGGCTATCCATACATCCGTAAGAGTACGAGGGGGTACATATCTCTCCTCAGTAGCACGTTGCAAGGCATTCCAGATATGCTCAACAATGTTCATGTCTGGGCAGTTTGGTGGCCAGAAGAGTTTTCGTGGAGCCACTCTGTGGCAATTCTGCACGTGTAGGGTGTCACATTGTCCTGCTGGAATTGCCCAAGTCCGTCGGAATGCACAATGGACATGAATGGATGCACGTGAGCAGATAGGATGCTTAAGTACGTTTCACCTAGATGTATGAGGGGTCCCATATCACTCTTACTGCACATGCCTCACACCATTACAGAGCCTCCATGTGCTTGAACATGCCCCTGCTGACACGTAGGGTCCATGGGTTCATGAGGTCGTCTCCGTACCCGTACATGACAATCCGCTCGATACAGTTTCAAACGAGACTCGTCCGACCAGGCAACATGTTTCCAGTTATCAAAAGTCCAATGTCGGTCTTGAGGGGCTCAGGCGAGGCGTAAAGCTATGTGTCGTGCAGTCATCAACGGTACACGAGTGGGCCTTCGGCTCCGAAAGCCCATATCGATGATGTTTCATTGAATGGTTCGCACGCTGACGTTGATGCCTCACCATTAAAATATGCAGCAATCTGCGGAAGGGTTACACTTATATCGCGATGAACGATTCTTTTAAGTTGTCGTTGGTCCCGTTCTTGCAGGATCTTTTTCCGGCCCCAGCGATGTCGGAGATTTTATAGTTTGCCGGATTCCTGATATTCTCGGTACACTCGTGATATGGTCGGACGGGAAAATCCCCACTTCATCGCTACCTCGGAGATATTTTTTCCGTCACTCATCATAACATCACGTTCGAACTCACTTAAACCTTGATAACCTTCCACTGTGTAACAGTAACCGATCTAACAACTGCACCAGACGCTTCTCGTCTTACATTGGCGTTGCCGACTGCAGCGCCGTATTCTGACTGTTTGCATACCTCTGTGTTTGAATGCGCATGCCTATATCAGTTTTTTGGCGCTTCAGTGAATATAATACATAATATTGCATGAGGACACCCATCTCCATAGCCGAGATCCATAATGTAACGCTTTCGCGATGGTGTTCCTCCCATAGGTATGGTAGTTTGATTCCTGGTCGTCGAAAATTTCATTGCCAGTATTTGGCTGGCAAGGCGAGGAAACGTAGCCGCGTGAATTTCCTGATCGTATTGGATCCACTCATGTAGACTGAATTCCAAATGCTCTTCATGACGTGAGTGCGTGACTCTGTTGAAAGTGACCCGAACGTCGGATAGGGACGTTAAACTCGGCGGCCCATAGGTGATTTCCGAGAGGAGAATGCTATGTGCCGCACAGATTTTCACCTTTTCCCTTCCTTTCAACAATAACAAAACAACTAAAATACTACTGTGTACAAACACTCATCGCACGACACAGTTATTTCTTGGCACTTCACAACAAGTGAGAGGAAGGGAATGGGAACCCAGCTCCAGAAGGACCTAGCCATCAGCGGCGGTTTAGGATTCAAGGAACTGCTCCCTTACTGATATTCCTTGAGTATGGGACTACTCTGACTTTTGTTGACTTAAGGATAAACAAATGAAAGTCGAAAGTGGTGAAGAGTTGAAAGAACGAGAGTAAGATGAGCGTAACAGTTCTCTTGTCCAGGAAACTGGATTATACACTCCTGGAAATGGAAAAAAGAACACATTGACACCGGTGTGTCAGACCCACCATACTTGCTCCGGACACTGCGAGAGGGCTGTACAAGCAATGATCACACGCACGGCACAGCGGACACACCAGGAACCGCGGTGTTGGCCGTCGAATGGCGCTAGCTGCACAGCATTTGTGCACCGCCGCCGTCAGTGTCAGCCAGTTTGCCGTGGCATACGGAGCTCCATCGCAGTCTTTAACACTGGTAGCATGCCGCGACAGCGTGGACGTGAACCGTATGTGCAGTTGACGGACTTTGAGCGAGGGCGTATAGTGGGCATGCGGGAGGCCGGGTGGACGTACCGCCGAATTGCTCAACACGTGGGGCGTGAGGTCTCCACAGTACATCGATGTTGTCGCCAGTGGTTGGCGGAAGGTGCACGTGCCCGTCGACCTGGGACCGGACCGCAGCGACGCACGGATGCACGCCAAGACCGTAGGATCCTACGCAGTGCCGTAGGGGACCGCACCGCCACTTCCCAGCAAATTAGGGACACTGTTGCTCCTGGGGTATCGGCGAGGACCATTCGCAACCGTCTCTATGAAGCTGGACTACGGTCCCGCACACCGTTAGGTCGTCTTCCGCTCACGCCCCTACATCGTGCAGCCCGCCTCCAGTGGTGTCGCGACAGGCGTGAATGGAGGGACGAATGGAGACGTGTCGTCTTCAGCGATGAGAGTCGCTTCTGCCTTGGTGCCAATGATGGTCATATGCGTGTTTGGAGCCGTGCAGGTGATCGCCACAATCAGGACTGCATACGACCGAGGCACACAGGGCCAACACCCGGCATCATGGTGAGGGGAGCGATCTCCTACACTGGCCGTACACCTCTGGTGATCGTCGAGGGTACACTGAATATGCACGGTACATCCAAACCGTCACCGAACCCATTGTTCTACCATTCCTAGACCGGCAAAGGAACTTGCTGTTCCAACAGGACAATGCACGTCTGCATGTATCCCGTGCCACCCAACGTGCTCTAGAAGGTGTAAGTCAACTACCCTGGGCAGCAAGATCTCCGGATCTGTCCCCCATTGAGCATGTTTGGGACTGGATGAAGCGTCGTCTCACGCGGTCTGCACGCCCAGCACGAACGCTGGTCCAACTGAGGCGCCAGGTGGAAATGGCATGGCAAGCCGTTCCACAGGACTACATCCAGCATCTCTACGATCGTCTCCATGGGAGAATAGCAGCCTGCATTGCTGCGAAACGTGGATATACACTGTACTAGTGCCGACATTGTGCATGCTCTGTTGCTTGTGTTTATGTGCCTGTGGTTGTGTCAGTGTGATCATGTGATGTATCTGGCCCCAGGAATGTGTCAATAAAGTTTCCCCTTCCTGGGACAATGAATTCACGGTGTTCTTATTTCAATTTCCAGGAGTGTATATGTATGTAGTAGCAGACTGGAACACAAAAAGGAAGCTTTATTCTGTAAAGAGCTGTAGAGGTCTTGGATATTGCTATGGAAGTGGTTTCTGAAACTGTACAATCTGAGCAAACCATTGCGTGGATGTGAAACCTGAACCTTCGGAAATCCGAAGCAGAAGAAATTAGAATCTGGTATACTACTGAAGAGTGTTGTAACCTAAGTGTACGCAAAAAGTGCAAAATGAAGTTCTAAATTGAATATAAATTATGTAAGAAGTCTTAGTAGAACGAAGGACACATTGTGGGGACGTGTGCTACGGTATTCAGAAATGATTGACTTGGTGCTGGATGGAGCGGCAGAGAGAACGAATATCAGTGTCGGCAAGAGACAGGCGTACGTACGAAAGGCATTAAATAAGTAATTCAATGCTTATTTTTTCTGCAAGCAGCTTGATTTTGTTCAGGATTCTAACACACCACACTGTTTCCCACTGTTTTTGTTAGAAAATTTTCCAACATAGTATCCGTTCAGTGCGACGGTCTTACGCCACCTTATTGGGCGCTACAGTCTGGAACCGCGCCACCGCTACGGTCGCAGGTTCGAATCCTGCCTCGAACATGGAAGTGTGTGATGTCCTTAGCTTCGTTAGGTTTAAGTAGTTCTAGGTTCTAGGGTCTGATGACCTTAGAAGCTAAACCCATAGTGCTCAGAGCCATTTGAACCAACCACCTTATTGGGATGGTCTGTATGGCAGCACGGTACCACTGTACTGGTTGAAGTCGGACTGACGTTTTGCTGGATCAATAACTTCCCCATCATCCACTTTGTCTTCTCGCGGAGTCTATCCTTCATTGGGCCAAACAGAAGGAAGTCGGAAGGTGCAAGTTTCAGGCTGTAGGATGGATTACTGTAATAAAGTTCTGTGAGCTGCTCTCGGGTGTGCAGACTTACATGACTGCTTCAGTTGTCATGGAGAAGGAAAAGTTTGTTTACAGAAGTCACAGTTGTGTGCGGCCGGCTACCAAGCCGCAGATCTGAGAGGTTTGCGTGACCTTGTTGAGACACCTAGCACAACCACTCATCTTGCTTTTGTTCACTGCCAGGTCGCCGTACACATTCTCTAAGTGCCTATGAATATCTGCGATGTTCTGGTTTACCGCAAAAAGAAACTCAATAACAGCTATCTCCTTGCGGTGTCAAAGCGGGAATATTCCACGATGTCCCACAAGAAATTCTGCATTTGTTCTACCGAAACTTGCGGAGAAAAACGTGTTTATTGAGTGCTCCTCGTACTATAAAGTATTTATGGTGACGTAGTTATGTACAGCTGATTAGTGCTGTAAAGAAAAGATGGAGAACAGCTTCAAATCAGTCGAAAGATTAACCGGTCAAACCAAAGTTTACAACTCACTTGAAGAACACAATCAACACTTGATTACACTCTCCTCATTCAAAAATTCTCTACATTATAATCCCACAGTGCCGCCACTATCTCGATCGTCGTCATCAGTGCTATGCTTGCTACTGACAACATTAATGGAACATTCCTTCACAAAGGATCTTAATTGGATCAGTGCTTCAGTGTTGTCTGTTACAACGGTAATTCTCTAGATATAAACACAGTCGCCAAGTAGTGAGATTATCTCGATCGTCATGATTGTTGCGTTCATTCCACGACAGGTATCTAGAGTGCTTGTTGAGGGTTTGGAGTCACATATGGTATTATATTTCTCGGCAATCGTTGGCACATATAAACACTGACTCTCTTGCAGCGGCACTTTATGCTTTACACGGCGGTTATTCTGGATATTATTAGCTGCTACAACAACGCGGATCGATACTGTGATATTTATGAACGTACGAGTTTGTGAATGTTACTGAATCTTGTGCCAACGTATCATTTGAAGGGGAGTGTATATGTCCTATACAGGCACTGTTAGAGAAGCAACACCCCCGACTTATTACTTCAAGAACTGTTGAAGACTGACCTTTAAAATTTCTGCATACTAGATTCTGTAACCCGCGTGGAAGGTGGCGCGTGGGTTCTGTAAACTGAAGAGTAGGCCGAATGCTGGAAGCGAGTAGGAGCAGGTGAGGGAAAATCTCGGTACTGACAGTAAAGTAAAAGTAGTTTTACTATTTCTCAACACACTAATATACGAGAATACATAACTTCGTACTGAGAAACACGTAGGTGCGAAGCCGGATGTATCAAAGCTAACACAGTCAAAATTTGTAGTGGCTGGCCCAATATGAAAATGAAACAATGTTGGTTGGTCGTCTGCTCGTAATCAAATGGGCTGAATCTGGAGCGGCGCTCGTCTAGCTACACAGCGCCGGCTAGAGAGCGCTGTGGTCGGCGAAGATCTTCCGCTCTCGTTGTGCCGACCTAAGAACGGGCATCTACGCTGTGGCATCGAAGCTATCGATATCGCACTAGACAGCCAAGATTATTATTTTTTGTGTTCTTCTTCTGTTAAGATGTTTTAGAAAATAATATATCAGTTTTCAAAAGAGTTACATATTTCCTCATTTTCTAGAAATGCCTGTCAAATATATTTAATTGCTATACACTGGCTGGTCAACATTATCCAGGCACCTATTAGTGGATATTACTGTGGGATGTTTCCTCCTGGCGCTTTCCTGACAGCTTGAAATCTGCCAATGACAGTTTCAGTGAGGTATCTCGATGTTTGTGGAGGAATTGTGACCCATTGTTCCTCAAGGGTCGAAACTAGGGGAAGTAGTAATGTTGAACGTTAAGGTTTGGCGCGAAGTCGGCATTCGGACTCAGCCCAAAGGTGTTTGACTGGGTTCAGATCAGGACTCTGGTCAAGCCAGACCATTTCAGGTATGTTACTGTCCACAGACCATTGTCTCAAAGATGCTGCTTGTTGGAATAAACTGTCATATTCTGTGATCTGTGCCTCTACTGCTTGCAGTAAAAAATAGTGTAAGATTTGTTCATATCCTTCCTCATTTAGCGTTTTCTTAAGGGGAATAAGGGGACTGCAACCTGTAAATGTTTTATTTTATGTTTGTGTTTGTTCTAGATGATGTGTTTTGTTTTAACCTGGATTGGTTTCCTATTCTTAGCGTCCTGTGTGTCTGTCTTGAATGTAAATCTGAACAGTGGAAGTAGTGAGATTAGTAAACGGTATCAGATGAAGAGTAGTCGAACTGAACTGAAATTATTGTAATTAACTTTTAGCAAAAATGCGGGACGTCACAGTAAGTGACTTGGAGTTCAGGTCCACAAAACTGAGAGAATAAAAATCCTATATAGAATTGCAAAATGAATTTTGAGAGAATAACTGTCCATAGTGCTTCTATAAATGCGCTATAAATTTACGTACGCAGACTGACTAAACAAAATTCCAGGCATTAAGTGATACACATTCAAATGTAGCACTCCACTGCAAGGAGCAGACAGTCTTACAAGGAAGAGAAATCTGAACTATGCTTTACCGAACAAACCCCGAAGATAATTTTGAAATCCGGAGTTCAACTGTAGAGTATCTTATAGCGTGCTGACGGTAATGTTAAATTGGCCTTAACAAGTTTTGAAGTTTTACTTCTGGCAACGGAAACGGAAACACGATACTGCTCGAATGTGCTGAAAATAAAATAAAAAAAATACTGTGCAGCAGCAAACCAGCTAAAGAAAGGAAAAGGTTTGCCCAGGTCTTATGAAAGGAAGAGGAGCTATGCTAAGCATACCATGCTTACTTCCGGATGACTGTGTTTCGCTGAGTGCTATGCGTCGATACACATTTACAAGATGAAACTTACGTGAGGAGAAGGCGGTAGAAACTAGACATACTAAATGACTGAAAAGAAGACTGGCATTCAAAACTGTATTACAGATAACGAAATTCCTCCCTTGACAACTACAACCTTCTTTAAAAACATTCATTCTTATTAAGAAAATATTAGTCTACCACGAAAATATTTAACAGAATGGTACAGGAGTGGTGCTTCCATATCTCACAGTGTAAGCCACATGAACAGATGACGTCTTGAAAATTAACTGAGCCGAACCAATTACTCGCGACAAGCAATGCAGCAATAACATTACCTGAATATTCCCTTAGTTCTCGAACCAGCCTTTACCAACTCATATTTCCAGAAAGCAGTATCCTCTGCATTTGCATATATTTTGCTCCATTTTCAGACCGCACAATAGCATAGTCAACTCCACACTCGCTCACTTACTTCCCACTTAATGCTACTGACAACACCAATGCTACTAACAACCAAAGATCACATTGCTTGTATCAAAACCTCAGTGGCGTAACAAATTATAGACTACTGAAGACATCTGTTTGAAAAATATCCAGTGTACCAATACAAAGTATGACACGTCGAATAAAAATAGCTCTCACATCACTTTCATTGAATACCATCCACATAAAACACACCCATTCCGTAACAACACCTCCTCCGTACTTCAGTGTCGGCGCTGCAGATAATGGCATATAATTTCTCAAGGCATTCGCGAAACTCAATCCTTTCCATTGGATTGCCACAGAGTAAAGCCTGAGTTATCACTCCCTACGCACAGACATTGCTTTAGCTGGACTGCTGGTATCACTATGAAGGTCACGAATGAGTCCTTCAGCTGATTCGTGTAATTTTTTACCTCTCCTCTCCGCAGTGCTCGACGGTCACTGTTCGTCAGTACACGAGATCTGACCGCTCTTGGTTTAGCTGCGGATCTTCCTTCAGGCTACCACTTCAGTATCACACCGCCAAGAGCAGACGTAGGCAGGTTTAGAAGTGTTCAAATGTCTCTGGTGCATATATTAATCAGGTAAATGGAAATGAGCATTTTGTGTCATTGGCCTGGAGGCCCTTCACGGGGCAGATCCGGCCGCCTTGGTGCAGGTCTTATTACACTCGACGCCACATTGGGCGACCTGCCCGATCGATAGGAATAGAATGATGATGGAGACAGCACCCAGTCCCTGAGCGGTGAAAATCCCCGAAACCAGCTGGGAATCGAACCCGGGCCGCTTAGGACGGCAGTCCGTCACGCTGACCATTCACCTATCGGGGCGGACAAAGTCGATGTGCTCTCCTGACCGACCCATACTGCTTTTACTGCTTCTGTACTGACAGCACGGTACCCCCGCCACCTTTTATATCGGCGGGTTCGCCTCTCGCGACAACTAGTGCCCAATACCTCAGGACACATGGTTCTCCGGATACTTTAGATCAGATGGTGTGCCGCCTGCGGGACTAGCGTTTCTGGAAGGCAGTAGTGCGTCTCCAGTTAGGTATGCAAGAGACTTTCTGTGAAGTGTGGAAGGTAGGAAGGAGATACTGGTGGAAGTGGAGCAACGAGGATAAGTTATGAGTAGCTCAGGAAGTAGAGCGGTTGCATACTGAGGAGAAAATTCCTAGGTTCAAATCCCAGTTGGCACACAGTTTCGTTTCTGACACTCATTACTCGACTGACTTGTTCCCTAATGATTTTGGACTTCTTCCGATGCTGAAAGATACGTCCAGTGTTCGCTCAGTCTCCAGTTGTGCCGCTACTGCACCACCGATTGTCCAGTGGCTAAACGAGACTTCTAAATCAGCTTTCGCATAGACCATCGAGTCATAGCGTCGATGTAGTGCAAAATGTGCACGGCTCTAGGGAAATTACATTGAGAAACGACACGTAATTCAACTATTGTGCGCCCTTTGTTTGTAAAAAGGGAATTCAGTTATTTGAACACACGTCGTATCAGCTGTGGATGGAGCTGATTTCGCAGCACGTTCAACGTAATAGGTGGTGATGAGGTACCATACTCCGAGGAGCGTAGAGGACGATGTGGAGACCCACACCGCCGTACTAGGCAAGGTCTTGGCGGAGATGGTTTGCCTTTGCCTTCCCCCGGCCGTAATGAAGATGAATGATGAAAATGAAGGCGACACAACAACACGCAGCCATCTCGAGGCAAGGAAAATACCTGGCCCTGTCAGGAATCGAACCAGGGCCACGTGGGCGAGAAGCGGAACGCTACCGCAAGACCATGAGCTGCGGACACGTAATAGGTAACTGGAGTTTTGTCTGGCCCTGGACCATTGTTCGATGTAACTACACTATTAGGCATTAAAATTGCTACACCAAGAAGAAATGCAGATGATAAACGGGTATTCATGGACAAATACATTATAGTAGAACTGACATGTGATTACATTTTCACGAAGTTTGGGCGCATAGATCCTCACAAATCAGTACCCAGAACAACCAACTCTGGCCTTAATAATGGCCTTGATACGCCAGGACAGAGCTTAGATGACGTGTACAGATCCAGCTGCCCATGCAGCTTCAACACGATACCACAGTCCATCAACAGTAGTGACTGACGTATTGTGACGAGCCAGTTGCTCGGCTACCATTGACAAACCAGACGCTTCCAGTTGGTGAGAGATCTGGAGAATGTACTGGCCAGGGCAGCAATCGAACATTTTCTGTATCCAGAAAGGCCCGTATAGGACCAGCAGCATGCGGTCGTTCATTATACTGCTGAAATGTAGGGTTTCGGAGGGATCAAATGAAGGATAGAGCCACGGGTCGTAACACATCTGAAATTTAACGTCCACTGTTCAAAGTGCCGTCAATGCGTACAAGAGATGAACGAGACGTGTTATCATTGGCACCCTGTACCATCACCCCAGGTGATAGGCCAGTATGGCGATGACGAATACACGCTTCCAATGTGCGTCCACCGCGATGTCGCCAAACACGGTCGCCACGATCAAGATGCTGTAAACAGAACTTGGATTCATCCGAAACTGTGACGTTTTGCCATTCGTGCACCTAGGTTCGTCGTTGAGTACACAATCGCAGGCGCTGCTGTCTGTGATGCAGCGTCAAGGGTAACCGCAACCATGGCCCCTGAGCTGATAGTCCGTGCTGCTGCAAACGTCGTAGAACTTTTCGTGCATATGGTTGTTGTCTTTCAAACTTCCCCATCTGTTGACTCTGGTATGGAGACGGCTGCACGATCCGTTACAGCCATGCGGATAATATGCCTGTCATCTCGACTGCTAGTGACACGAGGCCGTTGGGATCCAGCACGGCGCTCGGTATTACCCTTCTGAACCCACCGATTCCATATTCTGCTTACAGCCATTGGATCTCGAGCAACGCGAGCAGCAATGTCGCGATACGATAAACCGCAATCGCGATAGGCTATAATCCAACCTTCGGCAACAAGTCGGAAACGTGATCGTACACATATCACCAGCTTACAGTAGGCATCACAACAACGTTTCACCTGGCAACGCCGGTCAACTGCTGTTTGTGTATGAGTAATCGGTTGGAAACTTTCCTCATGTAAGCACGTTGCAGATGTCGCCACCGGAGCCAACCTTGTGTGAATGCCCTGAAAAGCTAATCATTTGCATATGACAGCATCTTCTTCCTGTCGGTTAAATTTCGCGTCTGTAGCACGCCATCTTCCTGGTGTAGCAATTTATATGGCCAGTAGTGTACAAAGGGCGTTCAATAAGTAATACAACACACTTTCTTCCTCAGTCAATTTCGGTTTAAATAATGCGGAATTTGTTCTGGGCCACCGCGAAATATTCCCGCTTCAGCCATCCTCATGACGTTCGGATATGTGACGGTGCTACACGTAGCCATTAAAATGGCGTCTGTATCGGAGGTGCATTCCGAGCAGAGTGCTATCATTGCGTTTCGTTTATCGGAAAACCAGAACACCGCAGATATACATAGGCCTTGCCGAATGTCTACGAGGACCCGACGGTAAACAAAAGCACGGTGAGTCGTTGGACGATGCGCCTGTCATCATCGCAACGAGGTCGCGCTGACCTGTTCGCCCTCGTGCGTACGGGCCAGCCGTTCACAGCTGTGACTCCTACAATGTTAGAACATGCGGACACTCTCATTCGAAGTGATCAGCAGATCAGAATCAAACAGCTGGCTTCCCACTGGACGTCTCTGTTGCTAGTGCTAACACATTAGTCCGCCACTTGCGATACTCCAAGGTGTGTCCCCGGTGGATTACTCGCCGCGTAACTCAAGACCATAAAGAGCAACGAGGGACCATCTGTGCGAAATTTCTTACGTGTTACGAGGGTGATCGTGAAATGTTTTTGTCCAACATCGTCACAGGGAACGAAACATGGGTTCATCACTTCGAAACGGAAACAAAACTGTAGTCCATGGAGTGGCGTCCACACCACGTATCCTCCGAAGAAAAGGCTCAGACCCGGACCCACAACTGTCATGGCGGCGGTCTTCGAGGATTCCGAAGGGGTTATTGTAAATGCTTTAAATGGCTTTAAGCACTATGGGACTTAACATCTGAGGTCATCAGTTCCCTAGACTTATAGCTACTTAAACCTAATTACCCTAAGAACAACACACATCCATGCCCGAGGCAGGATTCGAACCTGCGACCATAGCATCAGTGGGGTTCTGGCTTGAAGCTCCTAGAACCGCTCGGCCACAATGACCGGCTCGGGGTTATTCTGTTATGTCTTCCCTCATGGTGCAACGATCAGGTGTATTGTGGTACCCTCAGGAAATAGAAGAAATGACTTAAGCGTGTTGGTCGCCACAAAAATGAATACGAACGACTTCTCCTCTATGACAACGTCTTCACACAAGTCTGCGCACACGAGAGTAGCTGACGAAACTTCATCGGACTGTTCTGCCTCATCCACCCTACAGGCCGGATCTCGCACTTTCCATCTGTTAGGCCCAATGAAGGATGCACTACGCGGGAACAGTAGGTGGATGATGTGGAGGTTAATGACGCAGCAAGACCTATGCTCTGACGTCGACCAGTAAGGCACTGCTGTCTCCAGAGTGAGATTTTCACTCTGCAGCGGAGTGTGCGCTGGTATGAAACTTCCTGGCAGATTAAAACTGTGTTCCGGACCGAGACTCGAACTCGGGACCTTTGCTTTCGCGGGTAAGTGCTCTACCACCTCAAGTTTGGAAAGTAGGAGACGAGGTACTGGCAGAAGTAAAGCTGTGAGGACGGAGCGTGAGTCGTGCTTGGGTAGCTCAGTTGGTAGAGCACTTGCCCGCGAAAGGCAAAGGTCCCGAGTTCGAGTCTCGGTCCGGCACACGGTTTTAATCTGCCAGGAAGTTTCAAAATCACTGCTGTGTTTGTATACGAACCCTCGCAGGGAGATGGGGTAAAGGCCGCCGTGCTGATCGGAAATTATGTTTTAAAATGTGATTCTGTAGAAGAGAATATGACCGATTTGTCTTTAGAACAATCCTGTTGCATTTTTTATTGAACGCCCATCGTACCGCTGATTGTTTTTTTCAGTCCCCTCCGTTGTTTCAAAGCATTGCCAGCTTCACAGGCCTCCCACGTTCATTAAACGGTAAAGCGACCGAACGGACAGCGCAAGGACAGCCAGCAGAAGGCGGCTGGCACTCGCCGCTCGCTGATGGCTACACAGGGGCCCCGGCGGAACAAGCAGTTGGCGCTGCGGGTGCCATGTCGACCGTGTACCGCTGACACTGCGCGCAGTTGTCCCTGTCACCCGGGGGCGGCGGCGGCGGCGGCGGCGGCGTCAGCATTCACCACCGGCGCTATCCCTCCGCCCCCTCCGCGCCCCCCCCCCCCCCCCCCAACACACACACAGGCGCTCATGTGACGCTGCCACACTCGTCGCGCGCGCTCGCCCTGTACCGCTGGCAGTCGCACCCACACGCGACACGCCCCTCCTCCCACATCCGTGCCTGCCGAACCTGCCGCGCACTCTACACAAATTATCTTGCCAGCATTTGCGGATCTGCATTAATATTCATCGTGACGATTAACATGACAACCCCGCGCTCGATAGATTTACGGCACCCGCGGGGCGGCGCGCGCATTTTGCGCGGCATTCCGCGCCCCTGTTTGCGTCTGTTTACATTTGACTGCCGGCGCGCCACCCCGACACGCCGAGCCCGTAATGGAAGCTGATTGCGGCGCGCCCGGATTAAACAACGTGTTTCCACCCCCCCCCCCACCCTTCCCCAGGCCCATACCACCGTTCCTCCCCATGCTCGATCGCAAATGACGCCGGCTTTTATGTGTTTTCGCACACTTTTTTCCGATTAGTGCGGCCTGCGCCTGTGCAACAACAAATTGAGAACAGTAGTTCATCATCGCTCCCATGGGCGGTCCTATTAGCTCCCGTCTGGTCCTAATTACGCGACCGAAGTGACCTCTTTTTCTGTACAACACATAAAAAAATGTAAGCCTTTCATTACCGGTGTCAGAATGCATTACCCATTGATATATTAAAAAACTATAATTAAATAAAACGAAAGTTGGGAAACGCATTAACGCTCTGCTGCTGTCGCTTGTAGTACACTAATCTCGCCAGCAGGTCAGTATACTATTAATGGTGGCAGCAAACGCACCTGAAAGCTCTCCCCCTACTCTGTTTGCGAATAAGGAAGGAACGAACATTGTCTATTATTCTTCTGTTAGAAGCGCATTTAATCGAAGGATTACAAACTTCCATCTGGCTGTAATCTAACGTTTATCTCTCAATGATGTGAGGAGCTTGGGAGGAACGACATGAGGTTTCGGTGCCTGTATTAAACAGTACAGGGTAGGTGAAAAATCCCCGTACCCTTGTAACCTCTGTTTAATATCAAAAGTTATGGTGCGGGTTGGTAACTACGTCACTTGTTATCAGTTCTGGGATTAAGGGCTACACGTTTTGGCAGTCGCAATCTTGCCTTAATTTGTAGCCACGGGATATGCGAGCGGCTACAGTTACGTGACTGAGGAGCACTCAGTACCCTTGTAACCTCTGTTTAATATCAAAAGTTATAGTGCAGGTTGGTAACTACGTCACTTGTTATCAGTTCTGGGATTAAGGGCTACAAGTTTTGGCAGTCGCAGTCTAGCCTTAATTTGTAGCCACGGGATATGCGAGCGGCTACAGTTACGCGACTGAGGAGCACTCAGTACCCTTGTATCCTCTGTTTAATATCAAAAGTTATAGTGCGGCTTGGTAACTACGTCACTTGTTATCAGTTCTGGGATTAAGGGCTACACGTTTTGGCAGTCGCAGTCTAGCCTTAATTTGTAGCCACGGGATATGCGAGCGGCTACAGTTACGCGACTGAGGAGCACTCAGTACCCTTGTAACCTCTGTTTAATATCAAAAGTTATAGTGCGGCTTGGTAACTACGTCACTTGTTATCAGTTCTGGGATTAAGGGCTACACGTTTTGGGAGTCGCAGTCTAGCCTTAATTTGTAGCCACGGGATATGCGAGCGGCTACAGTTACGCGACTGAGGAGCACTCAGTACCCTTGTAACCTGTGTTTAATATCAAAAGTTATAGTGCAGGTTGGTAACTACGTCACTTGTTATCAGTTCTGGGATTAAGGGCTACACGTTTTGGCAGTCGCAGTCTAGCCTTAATTTGTAGCCACGGGATATGCGAGCGGCTACAGTTACGCGACTGAGGAGCACTCAGTACCCTTGTAATCTCTGTTTAATATCAAAAGTTATAGTGCGGCTTGGTAACTACGTCACTTGTTATCAGTTCTGGGATTAAGGGCTACACGTTTTGGCAGTCGCAGTCTAGCCTTAATTTGTAGCCACAGGATATGCGAGCGGCTACAGTTACGCGACTGAGGAGCACTCAGTACCCTTGTAACCTCTGTTTAATATCAAAAGTTATAGTGCGGCTTGGTAACTACGTCACTTGTTATCAGTTCTGGGATTAAGGGCTACACGTTTTGGCAGTCGCAGTCTAGCCTTAATTTGTAGCCACGGGATATGCGAGCGGCTACACTTACGCGACTGAGGAGCACTTAGTACCCTTGTAACCTCTGTTTAATATCAAAAGTTATAGTGCAGGTTGGTAACTACGTCACTTGTTATCAGTTCTGGGATTAAGGGCTACACGTTTTGGCAGTCGCAGTCTAGCCTTAATTTGTAGCCACGGGATATGCGAGCGGCTACAGTTACGCGACTGAGGAGCACTCAGTACCCTTGTAACCTCTGTTTAATATCAAAAGTTATAGTGCGGCTTGGTAACTACGTCACTTGTTATCAGTTCTGGGATTAAGGGCTACACGTTTTGGCAGTCGCAGTCTAGCCTTAATTTGTAGCCACAGGATATGCGAGCAGCTACAGTTACGCGACTGAGGAGCACTCAGTACCCTTGTAACCTCTGTTTAATATCAAAAGTTATAGTGCGGCTTGGTAACTACGTCACTTGTTATCAGTTCTGGGATTAAGGGCTACACGTTTTGGCAGTCGCAGTCTAGCCTTAATTTGTAGCCACGGGATATGCGAGCGGCTACAGTTACGCGACTGGGTAACTATGTCACTTGTTATCAGTTCTGGGATTAAGGGCTACACGTTTTGGCAGTCGCAGTCTAGCCTTAATTTGTAGCCACGGGATATGCGAGCGGCTACAGTTACGCAACTGAGGAGCACTCAGTACCCTTGTAACCTCTGATTAATATCAAAAGTTATAGTGCGGATTGGTAACTACGTCACTTGTTATCAGTTCTGGGATTAAGGGCTACACGTTTTGGCAGTCGCAGTCTAGCCTTAATTTGTAGCCACGGGATATGCGAGCGGCTACAGATACGCAACTGAGGAGCACTCAGTTCCCTTGTAACCTCTGATTAATATCAAAAGTTATAGTGCGGATTGGTAACTACGTCACTTGTTATCAGTTCTGGGATTAAGGGCTACACGTTTTGGCAGTCGCAGTCTAGCCTTAATTTGTAGCCACGGGATATGCGAGCGGCTACAGTTACGCGACTGAGGAGCACTCAGTACCCTTGTAACCTCTGTTTAATATCAAAAGTTATAGTGCGGCTTGGTAACTACGTCACTTGATATCAGTTCTGGGATTAAGGGCTACACGTTTTGGCAGTCGCAGTCTAGCCTTAATTTGTAGCCACGGGATATGCGAGCGGCTACAGTTACTCGACTGAGGAGCACTCAGTACCCTTGTAACCTCTGTTTAATATCAAAAGTTATAGTGCGGCTTGGTAACTACGTCACTTGTTATCAGTTCTGGGATTAAGGGCTACACGTTTTGGCAGTCGCAGTCTAGCCTTAATTTGTAGCCACGGGATATGCGAGCGGCTACAGTTACGCGACTGAGGAGCACTCAGTACCCTTGTAACCTCTGTTTAATATCAAAAGTTATAGTGCGGCTTGGTAACTATGTCACTTGTTATCAGTTCTGGGATTAAGGGCTACACGTTTTCGCAGTCGCAGTCTAGCCTTAATTTGTAGCCACGGGATATGCGAGCGGCTACAGTTACGCGACTGAGGAGCACTCAGTACCCTTGTAACCTCTGTTTAATATCAAAAGTTATAGTGCGGCTTGGTAACTACGTCACTTGTTGTCAGTTCTGGGATTAAGGGCTACACGTTTTGGCAGTCGCAGTCTAGCCTTAATTTGTAGCCACGGGATATGCGAGCGGCTACAGTTACGCGACTGAGGAGCACTCAGTACCCTTGTAACCTCTGTTTAATATCAAAAGTTATAGTGCGGCTTGGTAACTACGTCACTTGTTATCAGTTCTGGGATTAAGGGCTACACGTTTTGGCAGTCGCAGTCTAGCCTTAATTTGTAGCCACGGGATATGCGAGCGGCTACAGTTACTCGACTGAGGAGCACTCAGTACCCTTGTAACCTCTGTTTAATATCAAAAGTTATAGTGCGGGTTGGTAACTACGTCACTTGTTATCAGTTCTGGGATTAAGGGCTAACCGTTTTGGCAGTCGCAGTCTAGCCTTAATTTGTAGCCACGGGATATGCGAGCGGCTACAGTTACGCGACTGAGGAGCACTCAGTACCCTTGTAACACCTGTTTAATACCAAAAGTTATAGTGCGGGTTGGTAACTACGTCACTTGTTATCAGTTCTGGGATTAAGGGCTACACGTTTTGGCAGTCGCAGTCTAGCCTTAATTTGTAGCCACAGGATATGCGAGCGGCTACAGTTACGCGACTGAGGAGCACTCAGTACCCTTGTAACCTCTGTTTAATATCAAAAGTTATAGTGCGGCTTGGTAACTACGTCACTTGTTATCAGTTCTGGGATTAAGGGCTACACGTTTTGGCAGTCGCAGTCTAGCCTTAATTTGTAGCTCGGGATATGCGAGCGGCTACAGTTACGCGACTGAGGAGCACTCAGTATCCTTGTAACCTCTGTTTAATATCAAAAGTTATATTGCGGGTTGGTAACTACGTCACTTGTTATCAGTTCTGGGATTAAGGGCTACACGTTTTGGCAGTCGCAGTCTAGCCTTAATTTGTAGCCACGGGATATGCGAGCGGCTACAGTTACGCGACTGAGGAGCACTCAGTACCCTTGTAACACCTGTTTAATACCAAAAGTTATAGTGCGGGTTGGTAACTACGTCACTTGTTATCAGTTCTGGGATTAAGGGCTACACGTTTTGGCAGTCGCAGTCTAGCCTTAATTTGTAGCCACAGGATATGCGAGCGGCTACAGTTACGCGACTGAGGAGCACTCAGTACCCTTGTAACCTCTGTTTAATATCAAAAGTTATAGTGCGGCTTGGTAACTACGTCACTTGTTATCAGTTCTGGGATTAAGGGCTACACGTTTTGGCAGTCGCAATCTTGCCTTAATTTGTAGCCACGGGATATGCGAGCGGCTACAGTTACGCGACTGAGGAGCACTCAGTACCCTTGTAACCTCTGTTTAATATCAAAAGTTATAGTGCGGCTTGGTAACTACGTCACTTGTTATCAGTTCTGGGATTAAGGGCTACACGTTTTGGCAGTCGCAGTCTAGCCTTAATTTGTAGCCACGGGATATGCGAGCGGCTACAGTTACGCGACTGAGGAACACTCAGTACCCTTGTAACCTCTGTTTACTATCAAAAGTTATAGTGCGGCTTGGTAACTACGTCACTTGTTATCAGTTCTGGGATTAAGGGCTACACGTTTTGGCAGTCGCAGTCTAGCCTTAATTTGTAGCCACGGGATATGCGAGCGGCTACAGTTACGCAACTGAGGAGCACTCAGTACCCTTGTAACCTCTGATTAATACCAAAAGTTATAGTGCGGATAGGTAACTACGTCACTTGTTATCAGTTCTGGGATTAAGGGCTACACGTTTTGGCTGTCGCAGTCTAGCCTTAATCTGTAGCCACGGAATATGCGAGCGGCTACAGTTTCACGACTGAGGAGCACTCAGTACCTTTGAAACCATTGTTTAATATCAAAAGTTATAGTGCGGGTTGGTAACTACGTCACTTGTTATCAGTTCTGGGATTAAGGGCTACACGTTTTGGCAGTCGCAGTCTAGCCTTAATTTGTAGCCACGGGATATGCGAGCGGCTACAGTTACCCGACTGAGGAGCACTCAGTACCCTTGTAACCTCTGTTTAATATCAAAAGTTATAGTGCGGCTTAGTAACTACGTCACTTGTTATCAGTTCTGGGATTAAGGGCTATACCTTTTGGCAGTCGCAGTGTAGCCTTAATTTGTAGCCACGGGATATGCGAGCAGCTACAGTTACGCGACTGGGTAACTATGTCACTTGTTATCAGTTCTGGGATTAAGGGCTACACGTTTTGGCAGTCGCAGTCTAGCCTTAATTTGTAGCCACGGGATATGCGAGCGGCTACAGTTACGCGACTGAGGAGCACTCAGTACCCTTGTAACCTCTGTTTAATATCAAAAGTTATAGTGCGGCTTGGTAACTACGTCACTTGTTATCAGTTCTGGGATTAAGGGCTACACGTTTTGGCAGTCGCAGTCTAGCCCTAATTTGTAGCCACGGGATATGCGAGCGGCTACAGTTGCGCGACTGAGGAGCACTCAGTACCCTTGTAACCTCTGTTTAATATCAAAAGTTATAGTGCGGCTTGGTAACTACGTCACTTGTTATCAGTTCTGGGATTAAGGGCTACTCGTTTTGGCAGTCGCAGTCTAGCCTTAATTTGTAGCCACGGGATATGCGAGCGGCTACAGTTACGCGACTGAGGAGAACTCAGTACCCTTGTAACCTCTGTTTAATATCAAAAGTTATAGTGCGGCTTGGTAACTACGTCACTTGTTATCAGTTCTGGGATTAAGGGCTACACGTTTTGGCAGTCGCAGTCTAGCCTTAATTTGTAGCCACGGGATATGCGAGCGGCTACAGTTACGCGACTGAGGAGCACTCAGTACCCTTGTAACCTCTGTTTAATATCAAAAGTTATAGTGCGGCTTGGTAACTACGTCACTTGTTATCAGTTCTGGGATTAAGGGCTACACGTTTTGGCAGTCGCAGTCTAGCCTTAATTTGTAGCCACGGGATATGCGAGCGGCTACAGTTACGCGACTGAGGAGCACTCAGTACCCTTGTAACCTCTGTTTAATATCAAAAGTTATAGTGCGGCTTGGTAACTACGTCACTTGTTATCAGTTCTGGGATTAAGGGCTACACGTTTTGGCAGTCGCAGTCTAGCCTTAATTTGTAGCCACGGGATATGCGAGCGGCTACAGTTACGCGACTGAGGAGCACTCAGTACCCTTGTAACCTCTGTTTAATATCAAAAGTTATAGTGCGGCTTGGTAACTACGTCACTTGTTATCAGTTCTGGGATTAAGGGCTACACGTTTTGGCAGTCGCAGTCTAGCCTTAATTTGTAGCCACGGGATATGCGAGCGGCTACAGTTATGCGACTGAGGAGCACTCAGTACCCTTGTAACCTCTGTTTAATATCAAAAGTTATAGTGCGGCTTGGTAACTACGTCACTTGTTATCAGTTCTGGGATTAAGGGCTACACGTTTTGGCAGTCGCAGTCTAGCCTTAATTTGTAGCCACGGGATATGCGAGCGGCTACAGTTACGCGACTGAGGAACACTCAGTACCCTTGTAACCTCTGTTTACTATCAAAAGTTATAGTGCGGCTTGGTAACTACGTCACTTGTTATCAGTTCTGGGATTAAGGGCTACACGTTTTGGCAGTCGCAGTCTAGCCTTAATTTGTAGCCACGGGATATGCGAGCGGCTACAGTTACGCAACTGAGGAGCACTCAGTACCCTTGTAACCTCTGATTAATACCAAAAGTTATAGTGCGGATAGGTAACTACGTCACTTGTTATCAGTTCTGGGATTAAGGGCTACACGTTTTGGCTGTCGCAGTCTAGCCTTAATCTGTAGCCACGGAATATGCGAGCGGCTACAGTTTCACGACTGAGGAGCACTCAGTACCTTTGAAACCATTGTTTAATATCAAAAGTTATAGTGCGGGTTGGTAACTACGTCACTTGTTATCAGTTCTGGGATTAAGGGCTACACGTTTTGGCAGTCGCAGTCTAGCCTTAATTTGTAGCCACGGGATATGCGAGCGGCTACAGTTACCCGACTGAGGAGCACTCAGTACCCTTGTAACCTCTGTTTAATATCAAAAGTTATAGTGCGGCTTAGTAACTACGTCACTTGTTATCAGTTCTGGGATTAAGGGCTATACCTTTTGGCAGTCGCAGTGTAGCCTTAATTTGTAGCCACGGGATATGCGAGCAGCTACAGTTACGCGACTGGGTAACTATGTCACTTGTTATCAGTTCTGGGATTAAGGGCTACACGTTTTGGCAGTCGCAGTCTAGCCTTAATTTGTAGCCACGGGATATGCGAGCGGCTACAGTTACGCGACTGAGGAGCACTCAGTACCCTTGTAACCTCTGTTTAATATCAAAAGTTATAGTGCGGCTTGGTAACTACGTCACTTGTTATCAGTTCTGGGATTAAGGGCTACACGTTTTGGCAGTCGCAGTCTAGCCCTAATTTGTAGCCACGGGATATGCGAGCGGCTACAGTTGCGCGACTGAGGAGCACTCAGTACCCTTGTAACCTCTGTTTAATATCAAAAGTTATAGTGCGGCTTGGTAACTACGTCACTTGTTATCAGTTCTGGGATTAAGGGCTACTCGTTTTGGCAGTCGCAGTCTAGCCTTAATTTGTAGCCACGGGATATGCGAGCGGCTACAGTTACGCGACTGAGGAGAACTCAGTACCCTTGTAACCTCTGTTTAATATCAAAAGTTATAGTGCGGCTTGGTAACTACGTCACTTGTTATCAGTTCTGGGATTAAGGGCTACACGTTTTGGCAGTCGCAGTCTAGCCTTAATTTGTAGCCACGGGATATGCGAGCGGCTACAGTTACGCGACTGAGGAGCACTCAGTACCCTTGTAACCTCTGTTTAATATCAAAAGTTATAGTGCGGCTTGGTAACTACGTCACTTGTTATCAGTTCTGGGATTAAGGGCTACACGTTTTGGCAGTCGCAGTCTAGCCTTAATTTGTAGCCACGGGATATGCGAGCGGCTACAGTTACGCGACTGAGGAGCACTCAGTACCCTTGTAACCTCTGTTTAATATCAAAAGTTATAGTGCGGCTTGGTAACTACGTCACTTGTTATCAGTTCTGGGATTAAGGGCTACACGTTTTGGCAGTCGCAGTCTAGCCTTAATTTGTAGCCACGGGATATGCGAGCGGCTACAGTTACGCGACTGAGGAGCACTCAGTACCCTTGTAACCTCTGTTTAATATCAAAAGTTATAGTGCGGCTTGGTAACTACGTCACTTGTTATCAGTTCTGGGATTAAGGGCTACACGTTTTGGCAGTCGCAGTCTAGCCTTAATTTGTAGCCACGGGATATGCGAGCGGCTACAGTTATGCGACTGAGGAGCACTCAGTACCCTTGTAACCTCTGTTTAATATCAAAAGTTATAGTGCGGCTTGGTAACTACGTCACTTGTTATCAGTTCTGGGATTAAGGGCTACACGTTTTGGCAGTCGCAGTCTAGCCTTAATTTGTAGCCACGGGATATGCGAGCGGCTACAGTTACGCGACTGAGGAGCACTCAGTGCCCTTGTAACCTCTGTTTAATATCAAAAGTTATAGTGCGGCTTGGTAACTACGTCACTTGTTATCAGTTCTGGGATTAAGGGCTACACGTTTTGGCAGTCGCAGTCTAGCCTTAATTTGTAGCCACGGGATATGCGAGCGGCTACAGTTACGCGACTGAAGAGCACTCAGTACCCTTGTAACCTCTGTTTAATATCAAAAGTTATAGTGCGGCTTGGTAACTACGTCACTTGTTATCAGTTCTGGGATTAAGGGCTACACGTTTTGGCAGTCGCAGTCTAGCTTTAATTTGTAGCCACGGGATATGCGAGCGGCTACAGTTACGCGACTGAGGAGCACTCAGTACCCTTGTAACCTCTGTTTAATATCAAAAGTTATATTGCGGCTTGGTAACTACGTCACTTGTTATCAGTTCTGTAATTAAGGGCTACACGTTTTGGCAGTCGCAGTCTAGCCTTAATTTGTAGCCACGGGATATGCGAGCGGCTACAGTTACCCGACTGAGGAGCGCTCAGTAACAAGTGTGCCGGTGCACGAACGACACACAGAGCAGATAATGGGACAGATTATGTGAGCATTCCAGGAAACATTTTATAAAGCTCCACAGCGACAGGCAACACTTCTAGAGTGTGAAGGAGGTGCTTTTGGTAGTGTAGAAGACAGGAAAGGAAGAGGATACCACTCCGGCACATGTGTGCCGGACTCTCTGCTTCGACTGAACAATGTCCTACAAAGTCGATACGAAAGTGTGCTTCCGCAGCTCACTGTCGAAGACGACAGTGAGGGCTCACACGAAAAAAGACCTTGAGGTCAGACCTTTTAGACAAACGTCCGGAAACGACTTACGAGATACAGACCGGAGTGAGTTTTTTTCGCATGCCGTACTCTGTTAACTCAGTTTCACACGCAGTGAACCGTACCAAGGTTATGTTTCAGCTGACTGTGTCCTCTATCGCAACTCAGGTTCTAGAAATATTGGCATTTAGCCCAAAGATAATTTCGTTACACACTCGATTTAGAACGGAAAGGGAGCGACCTCAAGTAATGATACGGGCAGCGATAACATCCCAGCATCTACTGAGACCTTTGTTCTTTGTGAATGGCGCAAATTATTTACAAATGTTACAAATACGGTCAATACCTCAGTTTAATAAAAGGGGCCTCTCATAATGAATACGGTTACAACAAGACGGAGAGCATCCTCACTACGCTCTGGCAATGAACGAGTCACTAAATGAACACTTTCCAGCGTGATGGAAGTAGCGCGGCTCACCTTTAAAGGGTCACCAAGAGGTCCGGATTTCACCATACCTGAAAAGTCGTTATGGTGAGCTATTAAGACGCATATATTTGCAAGTAGTCACGCTACAAATGAAGAACTACTGTAGAGGATGTACTTCGGACTATAGAACGAGACATGCACAAAAATATGTCACGAAGAACATGGAGGAGTATGGAAAGGCGTTTACAGTATGGCGGGAAACATATCGATACACTGGACACTACATACATAAGTCTGTATTTGTGTTAAAATAAATCAAATCAACTAGGGAGTACGGTGGCCCACCCTGTACCTCACTTTCCCATGCCTCGCATTTCACCGACATATGCAGTGTGTGGATGTAGATGTGTCCTTATAAATGTAGACTGGGGGCCCGTAAGTCGTCGAGGTGGGGTCCAATTGAAAGACTTACTCCGTGCCACTGAATCACAGTAAGTTATTAGTATTAGCTCATGGCACAGTTCCAATATACATTTGTTTGCCCCTTGATTTCTCAATGTTACAGGGTACTCTAAAACAATACGAGTGCAAAAGCATGAGGTGGTGGGAGGTGGGGGGGGGGGGGGTGATGGAAAGGGAAAAAGAAAGAAACACTACCGTCCCTGAAATTCAACTTAAGCAGAAGAAATTCTGACATTTTAGGTATGAACTGAGTGAAGAATAATACAGTAAGAGAGATTTAGTAGAAACGAAACAGCTTTGTTTCGGTGGACGTTTAGAAAGAACGGAAGTCGACAGGTGGCAAAATCGAATTTGTAAGTGGACTCCACAGGAGGAGAGAGAAGAAATGACGCCAACCAACAACAAAGAAGGCAGATGCGGCGCTTACCTTTCTCCCAAAATTGATCACACGAAAGTCGAGCGAAAAATGTAGGACGAACTAACAGCAGTTTCCGCTTCCCTGAATTTTATCTCACCATTTACAGCTGGCAAATCCAACTAACTAACACTCTATAACAATTGAGCCGATTCTGCAGTCCTGAACTAGCAAGGTAGAAGCACCTGCTAATGACCCAACAAAAAATCTACAACAGACCAAAACTACTAATCCTGTGCAATGGGGATTCCATCCCTCCATCATGGCCCTAATGCGACTAGTACTGTATCATACCATCCTATTCCCTGAAAATACTCGAACACCATGCACTCTGCCTCGCTTTCCGTATCCATCTACCGTTCCCCACTAGGATCTCCCCTCTTCCTTGTGGAACACCTTCAGATTTAGTATATTTCTGGGGTCCAACCACCTTACTATTTCAGTCCTCATTATTAACTCTTGTGCTCTACCGCGATTGTAACAACACATCAAAACAACTTCACTATCCACAAAATGTCCCAATTTTAATCATCTCCTTCTACCTTACCACGAAATACGTCCATTAAACTTCCCAAGGTAACATTTCTTCTCCGTTTCGAACTTCCTCTCCTCCTTCCCGCTTTCCTCCCTTCCTTCTCAAAAGCTTCCTTCGATGTTCTCCTTTCCAACTCTTCCATCTTTCATAATTTCCAAAATATTCTAAATCCAACAACATCCCTCTCTTACTGCTCATTTTCTGTAACCCTAGCTTAGTAATGTATGTTGTGTTTATACTGACTCAGTTTTAGGCAGACGACAATTTTTCATAACATCTGTAATGTACAAAGGCCAATTTAAATACTACTAAAAATGTATGTAATTTACATTTCACTCATTTTAAATACTATGCTGGTACGTTTTATAGATGTTTTCGGTTTAAAAGCGGCAGTGTACCACTAACAGTCTGCTTCCGCTCGTGCTGGTGTGGAGAAAAAAAAAGGAAACAGAAAGCAAACTTGTACTTCAGTTGAAACGCTCATTTCGTCCGCCGCCGGAGCTTCCGAGTCATCATTTGATATCTCACTCGCGGTTTCGGCGGCCTGTACATTCGCACTCTTAGCGATGTGAGGCGTGAGACAAATTACACAGTGTGCTATTCAACAGATGTCATGGTAAACGTTTATGGCGGACATGGGTTAATCCTCACAAACGTTTTACTATTAAATCAGTCTAAAAAGAGGTCGCCAGTTTCAGACGAAGATAAAATTGTCACTATTCATGTGTCAGTAATAGACGCCCTGCAGAAATCCGATTTCCTTGGGAACAGAGCGCTCTATAGGAAACCGAATACCACAAACAATCTCTGCACCATCTCCCATTGACTTCTAGCAGCTCCCACTGGTAATCTGGTCTATACACACAACAGTATAACAGTTTAAAATAAAAAGGGGACGTATATTAATTTCCAGTATCCTCGAAAAAAAGATAATAGAAGCTTTCGAAATGTGGTTGTTGTTGTTGTGGTCTTCAGTCCTGAAACTGGTTTGATGCAGCTCTCCATGCTACTCTATCCTGTGCAAGCTTCTTCATCTCCCAGTATCTACTGCAACCTACATCCTTCTGAATCTGCTTTGTGTAGTCATCTCTTGGTCTCCCTCTACGATTTTTACCCTCCACGCTGCCCTCCAATACTAAATTGGTGATCCCTTGATGCCTCAGAACATGTCCTACCAACCGATCCCTTCTTCTGGTCAAGTTGTGCCACAAACTTCTCTTCTCCCCAATCCGATTCAATACTTCCTCATTAGTTATGTGATCTACCCATCTAATCTTCGAATTTTGAAGATTAGGTGGTAGATCAAGTAACTGGTGAGGAGGTACTGACTAGAATTGGGGAGACAAGAAATTTGTGGCACAATTCGACCAAAAGAAGGAATCGGTTGATAGGACACGTACTGATATATCAAGATCACCAACTTAGTATCAGAGGGAAGTGTTGGGGGAGACGAAACCAAGGTATGAATACTGTAAGTAGATTCAGAAAGAGGTAAGTTGCAGTAGTCATTGAAGAGGCTTGCACAGGGTTCAGTAGCACGTGGGCCTACATCAAACCAATCTCGGACTGAAGACCACAACAACAACAAGAACAACAACATGCTACCATACCAGCCAAATAACTCGACTGATCACCGAATAGCACTGATACCTCACTTTATACACATAACACGTAAAACATCACACTGTTGGACCAACGACTTGATTCCTGCGCCACCGATGGCTGCTAAGCGATTAATGGATTACATTTCGAAACAGCCTCTCCTCGCCACAGGGAACTAAACTTGCCTTCTCTATCGTACAATGAATACCAGACGAGACTCCACGAAATTATTTCACATTCAGGCCTTTCTGCCAGCCAGCTTCAGGAGCCAAAAGCAGGCCTTTCTGCTTACACTCCCTGCTCCCACTAACGGCCCTACTGCGAAAAGCGCTGCTTCCTGCCATGACTTTCCAAAGGCTTCTTCCAATGTGCGATTTTAAACCACTTTCCATTGTCGGAAAGTCGCTATAGTAGAGTCGGGAAAACAAGATCCCTGACAATTCCACTGGCTTTGTCACGACTACTTCCTCCGAGCGCCTCAACGAATCACATAAAGCCAGTTTGTACAGGTTTCTATGGCAACGCCTCGATGTTGTCCCAGCTTTACGCACTGTTACTGGTTTCGTCTGCAGCCGCGGCCGTTTGCACTTCGCATTTTAAAGGTAGCGACAGTGCCGCCAGCTATCAGCGATCTTCTTCCGCCGACTCAACTATACCTTTTAAGCAGTCCTAGTAGAAATTGACAACAGCCAGTTTTGAAAGACTCATCATCTCCACGCTAAACTAACTGTCCCATATCCTTGACCCTGGAAATTGGCTCTAGAGTCAACAATAGTGAACATAACGAGCTCGCAGGACAGCAAAGACTGATACGTCACACACTGAGCGACGATACACACACTGCTCATGTCAGATAAGTAATCGTCTTCACTTTCTTACACACAGTGGCAGATATTCAAACACCCTACAGACCTTCATGTTTTTGTCTGGGATGTATTGTCAAAAATTGATCCAACCATGACCCCAGATTTAACCGTCGATTTCAGTGTGTTTACCTTGATTACAAAGCAAATGATGGGACTTGAAAACCTTCCCAAATATTCACCTTTGGGGACCTTCTGCCCCACTACCAGTTCACCCCACTTTTTGGCTGAAATTATCTGGGGTGCTTCATGACTAGGATCTCAAGCAGCTCTCTCTGCGCTGTTCGCTAAAAATGAAATGCATTAGTATAATTATCTAAGAATGACAAGTAGTTACACAGTTTTCATATTACAGTAATGTAGTCAGTTTAGTTGCATAGACGCTGTATATACTCTGTAGCACCCAGGTGGTATGATGCTATGATACCTGCTGATTAGATGTGAGCTCGAGGTCAGGAAACAAGAAACGTGGGTACGCTGACACATGGGGCAGATGCCAGTATGATTCCTGGAAGTACTGTTGAAACAGTATTAAAATATCAAATATTTATTATCCACAAAATACAACAGTTGATGTAGTGACATGCAGGCAGCCTGCACTGGTGGGAGCCCAGTACAAGCTGACCATGGTGTGATCTGCAGCGAAACTGGAGGCGGCAGAGTTGGCAGCATCAGCGCCAATGTCGTCACAAGGCAGTTTCTCCACGGGGTTAGTATGTATCGTTCTCCGTGCTGCCAAGGGTAGCCAACAGCTTCCTGGAGGAGATGACCAGGGCAGCCACGGCCATACCGTAAGCTGCCCAGTGTACATGAAGTCCTGCAGAGAAGTGCAATGTCCTCCTGCAAAGAGAGATACAGTCACCATTGAAACCTTCCTGGAGAAAGGAGGTGACTGCAGTTGTAAGGTGAGAGAATAAATGAAGGTTTTATACTCAGTAATGGGAAGGTGAATATGACACCTGATTTACTTCAGCAGTAATGAGCAGATTTGCCTATAAGTACGAGATTAATGGTATTAACACACCACTCCTATATAAAGCATGTCAATGAGCAGAAGGAGAAACAAGCAGTGAGAGGAAACGTATTGTGTGGAAGCAAGCGTGGGCAGACACAGGGGCAGCAGCCCGGGAGGCAATACAGAAAGCTTTTAAGGGTTGTCCCATGGCGGGAGCCAGTTACCGGACAGGTGACTCATACTGCAGAGCGAGTAATGGGCCGTCAGAAGTAGTGCAGAAAGAAGCTTTAGAAAACTGCATTTCGGATTTCCAAAAGGATACAAACAAAACCAGGGATAAATTCGATCATGTGAACTGCAAGTGTTACACACGTGATAGACACGTGTAACATTTTAGGCGTCTGGAGCAGGCACAAAACGTCCGATTGGCAAAAACGCACCGGGAAGGAGTAAAGTGCCAGGATTTCGACGTAGTTTAATGGTAGGACCCTAGCGACTGTTAGAGAGAGTTTCCACAAAATAAGAGGAACGCTCCTAATGTTCGAAAAAGCCGTGATGTGGAGAACGAGAGGATCTAGGTGGGAGAGAGTTCGGCTACGAGAAAGACAAGAGCGAAATTTTCGGGAACTCTTCTCTGAACTGGCGACAAGTGCAGAATGGAATGCATAACGCTCTGTACGACGCAGAGGAGAAATTTGAGTGAACACTGCGTTAACTGTGGCTGACATTCAGCTAGATATTAGCTGCAGCGTCGTTAAGCTCCAAATGTGAAGAAACCAACCAGCCTGTTAGTTATTTGTTCTTCCGAGAACTGAGAGGGCATTATAATATGCACGCTGCCGCAGCCATACACGTGTATAGCGCCATAGTCTTAGACTAGGGATGAATCCATGTTTTCTCGCATATCGAGAAACCTAGGGAGAGTTTCTGCTGGAAAATTCAGCGAAGGTTTCATTAGTTTTATAGGAATTTCAGAGGACATGAGCAGCCACACAGATGACATCACAGCAAAGGTAATTACCACATGCACAGGTGTAAACCTGTTATTTCACCAGCTTGCGTCCGCTGTAAACTCGAGCAACCTTGGGTAATCTTTCGTTTAAGTTGTCACAAAACCAAACATCCTCCATAGATTTGATTGTTTTCCTAAAGATTGTACCAAACTCTGAACTGGAATCAAATGATTTATCCTAGTACTGGCCAACATCGTAACGTAATTGTAACAATAATTTTGTAAAGAAACTTCTAGTTAAAATTTAATATTGTTATGTTTAGGATTATTTAACTTTCTGAGAGTTAAAATTTAATTGTGTTGTGTTTAGGATTAGTTCACTTTCAGAGGCCGAGGTACGTCATTCTGACAACTTTGTCACATTGTAAACTATGTAAATGATTGTGTTTCCATGATAAAATTTCAGTATTAAACAATGTCGTTACAGCTTACACATTTGTGTTCAGTCATAGAATAAGAAAACACCTAACCATAACCTTACACAGTGGCATGCCCACACTATGGTGGTGGATGATCTACCCCCAGGCCCTACAAGTTAAGACTCCAGAAGGCCTGCCAATTGTGATGTCCACATCATGCTGACAGAAGGATATTCTCGTAATTGTGACTGTGCAAAGTGTCCCAAGAAAGCTAAAGTCAGATGCAGGAGTAACTAACTATTCAGTATACAGACATCTCAGAAAGAATGCCTGAAAGGTGAAGTTGCGAAATCCTGAAGTGACCAAGGAAGATGACAAAATCCGAAGAGTTGGGGTAATGATGTTGTTGCGGCCTAACCTTCACGGAGCAAATGAGGTTGTCCTGCATATATACTAGTTCGGTTCTGGTGGAGTCCTGTTCAGTTGCAGCAATCCTGTTATGGATGGACTATGTTGGTCAACCCTCTGCTCGATTAGTTACATTTGATGTTCTGTGGAGTAGCAAGTTCTGTCTGGAATACTTAGTCACAGTGAGCTACAGTGTTCACTGCTGAGTCAAGAATGATGAGGTTAGGCCGCAACAACATCATTACCCCAACTCTTCGGATTTTGTCATCTTCCTTGGTCACTTCAGGATTTCGCAACTTCACCTTTCAGGCATTCTTTCTGCCATGTCTGTATACTGAATAGTTAGTTACTCCTGCATCTGACTTTAGCTTTCTTGGGACACTTTGCACAGTCACAATTACGAGAATATCCTTCTGTCAACATGATGTCATTGTACAACATTCCTATCTTGGATGCTCATCTCATTCATGTTGTTGCATTAGTTTCTGTGCTCATTGCCGCATCATCAGTGGATCATTCACACTGGAATTCTGCCACGCTATTGGTCTATTTTGCTCTACCTCTGCCAATGCCGGGAAAGATCTTTGAGCCTTCCGTGGTGTCAGCGCTTTAGTCCGTAACCGCGCGACTGCTATGGTCGCATGTTCGAATCCTGCCTCGGGCATGGATGTATGTGATGTCCTTAGGTTAGTTAGGTTTAAGTAGTTCTAAGTTCTAAGGGACTGATGACCTCAGATGTTAAGTCCCACAGTGCTCAGAGCCGTTTGAACAATTTTTTTGAAAGATCTTTGATATTTTCCTGGCAGTTCCAAGTACACCAGTTTCTTATGCATAACATTTTTAACTCAGTGCTATTTAAGTTTTTCGTTATGTTATAAAAGCTCTTGATAATGAAACTAATGCTAAATCCTGTAGAAAGCGCAGAATAAAATGATATCTGGGTTCTCTGCTAGAGGTTGCGGAATTTTGTCTCCACTTTCCCTGAGCATGTACTAAGTGACGACCTCAACTTAGCAAACAACTTAATCAGTTCTGAATGTTATAGTTAAATACGCTCTCTCTCCTAAACTTCATTGAAGCTTCACATTTCATCAACACGGTTGTTTACAGCATACAGGTCTGCTCTTCAGTTGAATGCAGTTCTTTGATGTTGTCCTTCAACTTCCACCCTATTTTTACACACACACACACACACACACACACACACACACACACACACACAAACAAACAAAAAAAAAACCACGCACATGCAGTTCTATTGGTATTTAGTATTAATGTTTTATTCTATTCTGGTTTGTTCCTTTTATCGTGTAACTTAAGCATATTGAATTACCTTATTATATACAGTTAAATACTGCATATACTCTGCATTTGCATATCGCCATGATGTGTATTACCTTCTGTAGTGTTGTTAAGCAGTATTGTAACCTCTTTAACGACGGTAATCCGTGAATATCAGCCGAAAACCGACTAACAAAGCAAAGCAGTACAAGAGAGCATCCACAGTTTTGTGCTTTTGATTTGTAATCCGAATAAAACAAACTTTTTAATGAATTCATAAAGATTCCACGTGGCGTACAGAGACAGTGAAAAATACATAATTATTTTATGAATAAAAGTCCGTCGACTGCTTGCATTTGTGATTTTATTTTCCATACGTATTGCGGAGCGGAAGCTATCAAAATAAACAAATGTAACCTACTGCGGATAAATAAGCAGAATGACCCATTGTTGTACGAAAGCAGAACAATCACTGGAAGCGCTGGCAAAGGTGATATATCTAGGAGTATAACTAAGGAGCGACTTAAAGCGGAATGCCCGAGTATCCTTAGGTAAGGCATCTGCCAGATTAAGATTCGTTGGAGAAATCCTCAGTGTTTGAACTTCAGCTACGTAGGAGGTAGCTTACAAAACTTTCCTTCAACCAGTACTTGAATATTGGTCTTCAGTCTGGGATCGGTATTACTTTGGAGGAAACAGAGAAGACCTAAACAATGCTTTTCGCAATAAGTTCATTTAGTATTGCGCGGAAGCATGACAGGGATGTTCAGCCAGCTCCAGTTGCACCCGCTGGAAGAGAGGCGTTTTGCACGTCTACGTACGATACTGGCCATTAAAATTTCTACAGCAAGAAAAAATGCACATGATAAATGGGTATCTTCATTGGACAAATATATTATACCAGAACTGACATGTGATTACATTTTCACGCAATTTGGGTGCATAGATCCTGAGAAATCAGTACCCAGAACAACCACCCCTGGCCGTAACAACAGCCTTGATACGCCTGTACATTGAGTCAAACAGAGCTTGGATGGCGTGTACAGGTAGAGCTGCCCATGCAGCTTCAACACGATACCACAGTTCGTCAACAGTAGTGACTGGCGTATTGTGACAAGCCAGTTGCTCGGCCACGATTTACCAGACGTTTTCAGTTGGTGAGAGATCTGGAGAACGTGCTTGCCACGGCAACAGTCGAACATTTTCTATATCCAGAAAGGCCCGTACAGGACCTGCAACATGCGGTCGTGCATTATCCTGCTGAAATGTAGGATTTCAAAGGGAGTGAATGAAGGGCAGAGCCACGGGTCGTAACACATCTGAAATGTAACGTCCAGTGTTCAAAGTGCCGTCAATGCGATGAAGAAGTGAGCGAGACGTGTAGCCAATAGCACCCCATACCATCACGCCGGGTGATACGCCAGTATAGCGATGACGAATACTCGCTTCCAATGTGCGTTCACTGCGATGTCGCCAATCACGGATGCGACCATCATGATGCTGTAAACAGAACCTGGATTCATCCGAAAAAATGACGTTTTGACATTCGTGCACCGAGGTTCGCCGTTGAGTACACCATCGCAGGCGCTCCTGTCTGTGATGCAGCGTCGGGGGTAACCGCAGTCATGGTCTCCAAGCTGCGACATACTTTCACACATACACACAGTATATCAGCGTGACAAGTATTTTACTGTATGAAAAAAAAACGTAAATTAGCTACAAACTACGACATGCACACACTTTGCTTCAAATGGCTCTGAGCACTATGGGATTCAACTGCTGAGGTCATAAGTCCCCTAGAACTTAGAACTACTTAAACCTAAATAACATAAGGACATCACACACATCCATGCGCGTGGCAGGATTCGAACCTGCGATCGTAGCGGTTGCGCGGTTCCAGACTGTAGCGCCTAGAACCGCTCGGCCACTCCGACCGACTGCACACACTTTATTCAACATGTAAACGTCACTACAGATATTCAGATTTAGTTTAAGAAGAGTTCGAGATACCTTCCATCATTGGCGTTGATGTGGCGGAGATGAATAGCGAAATTCTGCATGACTCGCTGAAAGGTTGGAAGATCGATGCTGCCTATGACCTCCTGAATGGCTGTATTTAGCTCAAAATTGGTTATGGTATTATTGCTGCACACCTTGTTTTTAATATATCCCCACAAAAAGGAGTCGCATGTCCTCTGATCCGGAGAATATGGCGGCCCATCGAGGCCCATGCCAGTGTCCTCTGGGTACCCCAGAGCCAGAATGGTGTTCCCAAAGTACTGCTCCAGGGCATCAAACATTCTGCTGATTCGCTGGGGTCGAGCTCCAAAACCCTCAAGTACGTTTAGGTAGTCACCTTTGTAATCTGCCCCTCCCTTCCTTGTTGTCGCTACTGTCCACGATGGTGCAGTCTTTTCAAAACATTCAGGAGGATTAATATTTACAATAAACTTTTTACTTGTCTTTTCTAGCATATTTGCCTCTTCATGTCTAGTGGTCTGATTCTTGAAGATGAAATCTTCACATAGTAGGTTTCAAAGTGCAGTTGATCTAAATAAATGTGAAGATTCTCTGTGCACAATTTTAGTTTTAACGATGATTTCTTGCATCACATTTTACTATGTCACACTGCATTTTTCCCTCGTCGAAGGTTCGAGTCCTCCCTTGGGCATGGGTGGGTGTGTTGTCCTTAGCGTGAGTTAAAGTTAGATTAAGTAGTGTATAAGCCTAGGGACCGATGACCTCAATAGCTGGCTCCATAGGAACTTACTACCACCACGACCACCACCACCACCACCACACTTTGTTTTGAATTTTCACATTAACAAAGCTGAAATGACATTCCAGAATGAAATTCTCACTCTGCAGCAGAGCGTGTGCTGATATGAATCTTCCTAGCAGATTAAAACTGTGTGCCGGACACTCCAATTCGAGAACTTCGTCTTTCAGGGGACGTGCTCTATCAACATATTTTTTTTTATTCATCTCATTTTGCGCGTTAATGTTCGTTGTATTTGTTCGGGGTAGACGTCCCATGACGCTTGTTGAGGCGCAGCGTTCGTCCATTAACTCAACCTTTTTATTACAGAGGGCAGCTTGACCTCTGACGGAACACGCTGAGCTACCGCTCCGGCATCAACTGAGCTCCCGACACACGACTCACCATCCGTTCTCACAGAGGGCAGCTTGACCTCTGACGGAACACGCTGAGCTACCGCTCCGGCATCAACTGAGCTCCCGACACACGACTCACCATCCGTTCTCACAGCTTAAATTCCGCCAGTACCTCGTCTCCTACCTTCCAGACTTCACAGAAGCTCTCCTGCGAACCTTGCAGAACTAGCACTCCTGAAATTACATTGTTCACCCATCTACAAAAATACGCCCGATCATATCAGAGGCATGCTTACTACTACCGCACACTGCGGGTAATAACAGTAATCTAGAGGGCTTACAGTGTTTCTTGACAACCCACTCGTATCAGTTCAGCTAATTCTCAACATTCGTCTGAAGAGCGATATCTCAAATGCAACGATTCTCTCCTGTTCTGTTTTTCCTACAGTCCATATTTCAGTATCATACAATGCTGTACTCTAAACGCATATTCTAAGAAATTTATTCTCCAAATTATGGCCTACGTTTAATATTAGTAGAATTCTCTTGCCCAAGAATACCCTTCTCGCCAGTGCCAGTCTGCTTTTCATGTCCTCCTTGTTCCATCCGTCATTGCTTATTTGCTATCTAGGCAGCAGAATCCCTTAACATCATCTACCTCGTGACCATCGATCCCGATGTTAAGTTTCTCTCTGTTTTCATTTCTGCTACTTCTTATTTCTATTAGCTTAGATTCTTATTTCAGAAATCAATCCATAAATAAACATAATAAACAGTACTTAATTGCGAAATTACTAACAGAAATTCTATGTGTTCCAAATATTTTGTAATCTCAAATATTTCTAAAAAAACAACTTAACCTGTAATTCAGAGTTATTACATATCAATTGTAACAATGAAAATAAAGTAATTCCTTTTTAGCTTGAAATATAACATCTTGAGTCTGGAACCGCACGACCGCTACGGTAGCAGATTCGAATCCTGCATCGGGCATGGATGTGTGTGATGTCCTTAGGTTAGTTAGGTTTACGTAGTTCTAAGTTCTAGGGGACTGATGACCTCAAAAGTTAATTCCCATATGCTAAGAGTCATTTAACCATTTTTATAACATCTTGTGCATAAAACTATATGAAACCTTTCAGAAAAGCAGCTGAGATAATACTGACCTGTCCAAAATTCGAAAGTATTTCTGGTATCTACAACTACTGTTGAAGAAAAGTAACGCTTGTGGAGGATGTCACTTTACACAGTGCCGTCAAGGAATATCGCACTTTGACTGGACATTCCACACCACAGAGTAACCCACAGATGGTGAAGAGACTTTTCGATCGCGAAAGGCGGATTCTCAGTCCCCCAAATGCACCAATATTCCTTATTGACAAACCGATCCAAATGAAAAATTGACACCGTGTACTGACATCCATTGTTATAATTTGTTGGGAATTATACACCACTGGCCATTGAAAGTACTACACCACGAAGATGACGTGGTCCAGACGCGAAATCTAACCGACAGGAAGAAGATGCTGTCATATGCAAATGATTAGCTTTTGAGAGCAGTCACACGAAGTTGGCGCCGGTGGCAACCCCTACAACGAACTGATATAAGAAAAGTTTCCAACCGATTTCTCATACACAAGCAGCAGTTGGCCGGCGTTGCCTGGTGAAACGCTGTTCTGATGCCTCGTGTAAGGAGGAGAAACCCGTCCCATCACGTTTCCGTCTTTGATAAAGCTTGGATTGTAGCCTCTCGCGATTGCGGTTTATCGTATCGCGACATTGCTACTGGCGTTCGTCGAGATCCAATGACTGCTAGAAGAATATGGAATCGGTGGGTTCAGGAGGGTAATACGGAACGCCGTGCTGGATCCCAACGGCCTCGCATCACTAGCAGTCGAGACGACAGGCATCTTATCCGCATGGCTGTAACGGATAGTGCAGCCAAGTCTCGATCCCAGAGTCAACAGATGGGGACGTTTGAAAGACAACAACCAAATGCACAAACAGTTCGACGACGTTTGCAGCAGTATGGTCTATTAGCTCGGAGACCATGGCTGCGCCTACCCTTGAAGCTGCATCAGAGACAGGAGCGCCTGCGATGGTGTACTCAACGACGAACCTGGGTACACGAATGGCAAAACGTCATTTTTTCGGATGAATCCAGGATCTGTTTACAGAATCATGATGGTCGCATCCGTTTTTGTCGACATCGCAGTAAAAGCACATTGGAAGCATATATTCGTCAACGCCATACTGGCGTATCACCCGGCGTGATGGTATGGGGTGCCATTGGTTAACGTCTCGGTCACCTCTTCATCGCACTAACAGCACTTTGAACAGTGGACGTTACATTTCAGATGTGTTACGACCCGTGGCTCTACGTTTCATTGGATCCCAGCGAAACCCTACATTTCCGCAGGACAATGCACGACCGCATGTTGCAGGTCCTGTACGGGCCTTTCTGGGTACAGAAAATGTTCGACTGCTGCCCTGGCGAGCACGTTCTCCAGATCTGTCACCAACTGAAAACGTCTGGTCAATGGTGGCCGAGCAATTGGCTCGTCACAATACGCCAGTCACTACTCTTGATGAACTGTGTTATTGTCTTGAAGCTCCATGGGTAACTGTACCTGTGCACGCCATCGAAGTTCTGTTTGAATCAATGCCCAGGCGTATCGAGGCCAGAGGTGGTTGTTCTGGGTACTGATTTCTCAGGATCTATGCACCCAAATTGCGTGAAAATGTAATCACATGTCAGTTCTAGTATAAAATATTTGTCCAATGAACACCCGTTTATCATCTGCATTTCTTCTTGGTGCAGCAATTTTAATGGTCAGTAGTATATTCCTTCAACGTTTTCATTCACAGTAGGGCGGACTTGGGGAATGTGTATGCCATCTGCTTCCCTCCTCGCCTCCCGCCCTGCAACGAAAGCGCTCGTGGGATCTTCTGCTGCGCGCCCGCAACTCGCCATCCACTTGTTGTTGCTGCTGCTGCTCCGGAGATGTGCGCTGCAGCGACGCCTGCCCAGCTTTCTCACGGCGCGGCGCCAGCCCTGACGTAACCGGGGCACAGGACCGCCCTGCTCTACCCTGCTGCTCCTCTGCCCGTGCTCATCAGAGCGCGAGCAGCGAAAGTGCACAGCGCCGCGCCGCTTCCGCCGCGCAGCAAGCTCGTGTAAAGAGGAAGGAAAGCCGCCTCGTCTTCCTCACGTGACGTAACACACCGGCAGAAACCGAGTTCCGGGAATCCTTCCAACGCTCTTGGACGTTCTGCGAAGCGGTTTTCTTTCCTTTGTCTTACTTTCCACTCCAACGCCTTTCTACATCTATATCAACTTCTGAGGAGTCTCACTCCTAATGTTATCAGTTCAGATAATTCTCAACATTAGTTTGTAGCGCCATATCTCAAATGCAACGATTCTCTCGTGTTCCGTTTTTCATACAGTCCATATTCCATTATCATACAACACTTTGCTCCAAACGTACATTCTCAGAAATTTATTCTCCAAATTATGGCCTATCTTTGGTACTAGTAGACCTCTTGGCCAGGAATGCCCTTCTTGCCAGCGCCAGTCTTCTTTTGATGTCCTTGCTACATCCGTCATCGGTTATTTTGCTACCTAGATAATACAATTCCTTAACATAGTCTATTTCGTGACCATCGATCAAGAAGTTTATTCTCATTTCTCCTACTTCTCATTAGTATCGTCTTTCTT